>NC_085843.1:35923034-36193034 GCF_035594765.1 Anolis carolinensis | reverse complement strand
GCATGCATGCATGCATGCATGGTTTGGATAGCATAGGTGTTTGTTTTGCCATCTGTGCCCCTGTTCAGAAGATATCACCTCACTTTCTGACCCTGTAAAAATTGGATTTTGAAAAAATGGTTTGTTGGGAAAACAAAGATTGGTGATAAAGCTTCATTTGAGACACCTTTTCTCCATTATAACTCTTTCAAGAGTGATTTTCCCTTCCTAGGGGGAGATTTTTCTCACTTCCTGTTGTGTGACCCCTATTCTTAACGATGAGTAGTTTGGAAATAGAATGTTTATAACTCAGGAATCACCTGTATAAGAAAATAAAAACAATTTTTACAACTGAAAATGGCCAGTTCGGGGGGGGGGGGGGGGGAGAGAGAGAGAGATTGCTAAAAGTGATTTCCAATAATTTCTTCAGCAATTATTAAATTAAATCAAACTGTAAGAACCATGAGTACCTCTCTGACACAATGATTCCTCACCTCCTTTCTGTAAGATACAATTGGTGGATGTCCAAATAAAATTTTATACCCTTATGTTTTCTGCAGAAGATCCATCTATCTATCTATATTAAAATGTAATATGTGTTTTATTATGGAGTAAACAACAAAACTACTAAACCAAATCACACCAAATTTGGCCCCAAAAGACATAGTCATCCAAAATTTAAAAAAAACCAAGAAAAATAAAGTCCAAATTAGAGGAAGAGAAAGAACTGTTTTTTCCCCTTGCTGCCAGTTAGAAGGGTAGGCTCTGCCCACTTTGTCTCCTAGCCCTCTTCCACACTGCCTTTAAAATACAGATTGTCTGATTTGAACTGGATTATATGGCAACGTAGACTCAAGGCCCTTCCACACACCTATATAACCCATAATGCCAAGGCGCATAATCCACAGTATCTGCTTTGAACTGGATTATCTTGAGTCCACACTGCCATATAATCCAGTTCAGTGTGGATTTTATACAGCTGTGTAGAAGGGGCCTCACATAATCCAGTTCTAAGCAGATAATATAAGATTATAAAAGGGGAATTCCAGAAAGAAAACAACCAGGCCCAGCTAACACCTCCCAACAAAGGATTCCCCCGGACAGGAGGCAGCCAGGCTTTGAAGCTGCAATGCAATTAAATGCTAATCAAGGTGACTAATTGCAGCATTCATACTTGCTGCACTGAGACTATTCACTGCTGTTCAACCTGGCCAACCAAGATTTCCCCTAGATAGAAAACCCTCAGGTTTTGAAGCTACAAAGCTATTCCGTCCCATTCAACTTGCCCAAGGAAGGATGCCCCTATATAGAAAGCGACCAGGCTTTGAAGTAGCGAGGGTATTCAGTGCAATTCACATTAGCCAAAAAACCATTCCCCTAGAATGCAAGTACCTAGCCTTCCAAGCAGCAAGCCTATTCTGTTGTATTCCAGCTCACCAAACAAGGATTCGCATAAGAAGAAAATGGCAAGGCTTTGAGGCTGCAAGGCTATTCACTGCTATTCCACCTAGTCAACAAATGATTCCCATAAGCCACAGCAACATGTGGCCAGCCCCAGTATTTGTGAGGGACGCAAAACTCTGAATTAGAACCAAAAAAAACTATTGAAATGAAGGACTTCTGGATCAGGAATACCATAGAATTATGCTGGAGGATCTAGAAAAGGCCTAATAATTATCTTCATGTGTTTCTAATTCTGTTCTTTTATCCATTTAAGAAGTTTAATTTTGTTCGTTCATCACACAATATATTAGACTTTCTAATTTCAATCTTAAAACCTTTTAAAGATAATCCTCATAATCTCTCACATTAATATAAACAGCAGGAAACTCAGTAGGTATTGATGAAGCCCCTGAGCCAAAAAATTGTATTTGTCCAGTACATCTGATTGTTATCAGATTAAGAAAAGAGAATACTGTTTGCCAACTTCAGTGTTTGTTAAAAACTTGTATGTAGAACAGTGAGCTGATGTAGTTCATTGCATGATCTCCCCAACTTTGGTCACGGTTGACAGTCCCTTAGAGCTTGGTGGAGTTCTCAGGTCATTGTGGGCTATCTCCTTGATATCCCTTTGTCTAGAGATACATCACCAGTCAGAACCTGCTTGCAAACCAGTATAAGAGGTGTCAATCGGCCTTTTCCATCTTCCAGTCTGTGCTGGATATTATTTTTCTCAATTTGTGTTGGCCTTGAAGTGTCACCCAGCAGAGCTACCACAGCTGCACGCCTCTACTATACATAATAATTTAACTACCTTTACAGGTATGGCACCCACATATATCACATATATTCATTTTGAGCCACAAGCAATCATTGAGTCAGTGGGAGGGACTCTAAAGACAAGTGCTTTATTTCCCTTATTAGTTAAACTCGCCCAAAGGCATGAATCTAAAACTCCCTATATGCATTGGTTCGGTATAAACTGATCTTTTGTTCTCCAGAATAATTGTTTTCTTGCTTGCTTCTTTTTAAGTGAAAGAAGCAAAGGAGAGGAAAGATTGATGGTTTGTGTAGGGAGAAAAATAATCAGTTTTTATGGTTTTTGTAAACCAAAAAGATCCAGTCCTGTTTGCCTGGACACTGCACAATTATGGGAATCTAGAGAGCTAATGTGCCATTGTGCTCGAGAGCTCTAGTGCACATTCCTGAACCCCAGCACTAAAGCTCTCCAGCAGAGAGTTCTCAGCACCTCGTCAAATTAAAATTCTGATGAGTCTATGGATAGAACATTAAAATGGTATTAAAGTGCTATAACCCTCTTGTGTGAAAACACTCCTGGGCTATGCACAGTCTCAAAGAAGTCTATGTTGTGTGCAAGGAATTAATATCTGCTAACAATTCCAAAGCTTAACAGGGCTGCCAGCACAGCATTATGAGACAGAACCTTCTGTTCCAGTTAACTCCAGTGGGACTTAATGCAATTAATGTTCCTCAGAGAATGTGCCCTAAATTTGTGTGCAAATGAAACTGGGCTGCCTGAATCAGCTTGATTTGGGTAGATTAGGAGAATGAAAGAAGCCTGAATTATGGGTTCAAATTGATACTAAATGCAGACTATGGAAAATAGCTTTAGTCTACTTATTCAGTCAGACCTGAATTTATGTTCCAAGGAACATGTAGCTGTCCAACATGCCGGTGGCATCCATCAGTCTTAACTACCGTCAGCAGTGGTGATGGGTGAGTTTGAACAACATATGCAGGGTCACATTTTTAACTGTAACTGGCCCTGCTAGAGATTGTACCTGAATCTTCTGCATAGGAAATGTGTCATCAACCACCAGCACTATAACCTCTCCAAGATGTGTTTTCTTCTGCATCCACAATTTTGTAAAATAATGAGTTAAATCCATATTTAGTCATAATTATATCAGTAATTGATATAACCGTGTTAAAATAGAATATCATCTTCCTTTGAAAAACTGGTAGGAGAAGAATGGTGCGAGAAATCTGGGAGGGTCCCTGAGGCTAGATCATATAAGTTTGTAGAGTTACATGTGACCTACAGTTCCCATGATTTCCCCCTTGGTGTACTGATTAATTTTCTTTCATATGTTGATGTCATGACATTCTACTTTAATTCCTATCTCACTTTACATAATTCTCTGGAGATCATATATGGACTGGAAGAAACAAAGGAAGACTATCCCAAAACCAGGCCAGAATTGAGTTCAAGGGAACAAGGAGAGCACAGGTTTCAGAGTCCTAGTTCCTAGTATTTCCCAGAAGATTCTGCACACAATTAAAGTCCCTTGTTTGGCATTGATAATAAATGGTGGGGGTGCAAGGGGAAAGTGTATTTTTGATTCCCTACACTACCTGGCAGATGAAGTTGCACTGTGACATGGAAAAGTTTATTTAGCTTGGCAACTATTTGCATCTTGCTAGGCAGATCTGCTTTATATTTGGGGAAGCCTAGGGCTAAATGGACCATTTGCAAGATGTTCTTAACTACAGGATTGAAAATACTCATTTGCAGGGTTTTGTTTTTGTTTCTTGCAACTCCTCAAATGCCCTCCAGAAGAACTGAAAGATGAATGCAGTTCCTGTTTTATGATTATATAATAAATGCTCCCCACTCCCAAAAAGGAGGGGGAAAGGCTTCACCCTCCCTTCTTTCCTGTTATTTTATGCAGCTGCTGTGCCTCCATTCTACATTGCTGGAACAAAATGCAGCAGGCGTATGTCTGAGATGCCTTTGAATTCCCAGCAAATATCCTTTGTCTCTCTTCTGGGAGAGGATATTGATTGGAAGCACTGCTTGAATAACTGCCCTTAACCATGGAAGTGAAACTTGGTTGTTTCCCATGATTATAATATAAATTTTCTAGTCTGTGGAGGAAAGAAAAAAAATTCAAGAATTGTTATTGTACTCCATTAATTTCTTCAAGCCAGTAGCCACAGGCTGTTATAGATTTGAAATCATGCTTAAACTTATTGGAAGCAATGCCTGGAATACCCTATTAGCTATGTAGGAACACAACCATTGTAGTTACATAGGAACTTCATGTCTCCAAGCCTAATCCCCTGAGCCTCATTTAACCATGCAGCTGTTGATGTGATCAATCAGAGTCTGTTCCCCTATTAATCAGGGAGCATCTGACATTCACACCATCTCCCACAAGCACCCCATATTGCAAAAGGCAGAAGCATGTTCCCTGTTGTAATTTCACTTCACAGTGGAGTTCATTTGTGCAAGAGTGAATGGAAACATCATTCAGTTGCTTCCTAACAGGGGAACAGAGCCCTGTTGATTGCAGAGGCTGCTGCTGGGCAAGTATGGATTATGAGACTTTCAAAATCCCTGTGTATTCCCTAAAGGAGTAAATAGATGGTGAGCATGAATACAAGCCAATTATAAATGCATAATCCAGAATTTTGTCTTCCTGAGCTTCAAAGAGAATTTGAAAACATTATTTTGGGAGACTATATTTCCCAGTGACTAACATGCCATCTCAGCGACTCTGGGAGCTGTGGCCTAAAAAGTAACTTGCCTAAAGAAAATGAATATACTCGGATCCATTTGATGTTGCCTTCGATTGTCTTAAGTCAGTGGTTCTCAACCTGGGATCCCCAGATGCTTTTGGCCTTCAACTCCCAGAAATCCTAACAGCTGGTAAACTGTCTGGGTTTTCTGGGAGTTGTAGGCCAAAAACACCTGGGGACCCCAGGTTGAGAACCACTGTCTTAGGTGAAGCGAATGCTCCGGAAATTGATGTAAAGAGAATGGATGGAGAGTTCGATTGTTCATTCAGTTTTTAGGAATCTTGTTTCAGAGTCAGTGTGCTGCAGTGAGTACAGTACTGGTAATGCAAGAGATCTAGGTTCGTGTGACTGTCTGCCGGGACACTACCTGGATGTCCAGGAGTCATAGAATCATGGAAGAGACCTCATGGCCCGTCCAGTCCAACCCCCTGCCAAGAAGCAGGAAAATCACATTCAAAACACCTCTGACAGATGGCCATCCAGCCTCTGCTTAAAAGCATCCAAAGAAGGAGCCTCCACCACATTCTGAGGCAGAGAGTTCCACTGCTGAACAGCTCTCACAGTGAGGAAGTTCTTGTTAATGTTCAGGAGTCCGCTCCCACTGCTACCGTGGTTCAGGAGCAGAGCATGAAAACACCTCCATTTAATCTGAGGCCCATTTGAAGCAGCAATACTTTGAACTGGCCCCAAATTTAGGTGCCTATGTAGATGCGCCCCTTGTAATATTACCTTGAAAAGTCCCAACATGCAGGAGGCTAAATTCATTGATACATTTATATTTATATATGTGTGTGTTTGTGTGTGTATCCATTTTCATCTCTACCATGAGCAAATATTTTGAATCAAACTAGATCTACACTGCCCGTTCCAGATAAAGCCATCACACCACCCAGACATTTTTGTTCACAACCCTCATACCTCATAACCATACATTGTTGCTGTAAATGTTTGTTTTCGGGCAGAAAAAATTACAGCTAAGTCCAAAAAATACCCCAGAAAAAGCCAAAGGCTATGGCATAAAATGTAATCATCTCATCTAATCAAATATCTCCCAAAGCTTCAACCCTACAAGTTCTTTTTTCATTACATCACTGGTTACAAACCTGTATCTGTCTTTTCAAAGCCCTTTTTGTATTTATTTTGCAGGTGGTCACTTTTCACCGCTCTACAATTGCTCAGCAAGGCACTGAAGCAGCAATCAGAAACAAATTCCTCCTTGTGATCATATCTTCTAGCTTCCAATTCTCCTTAAGCCATGAAAGAAAGAAGCAAAATGAATGTCATGCCCAAGTCCTTTTGCTTTGTATTCTGACGATTCATCATAGAAAAAAAAAGAATCATGTTTCTGAAGTTGTATTTATTTCTTGAATGATATTTTAAAGACCAGAGCCAATTCTTTCTATACAACACCTTGGAGAATGCAAGAAGAGCCAGGTTTGCACAGAAGACAGAACTCTCTTTGCTTGATCCACATATCCGATAAGATTTTGAAATTTTGAGAAGCAATAAGATATGTGCTTCTACATATGTTTTTTTAACGCATGGCACTTCAAAAATAGGGCATCCCTACTATATTAGCAGTGAGATATTACTGCATCATGTAAAATAAGAGATACTGTCAGAATGGCTCGTTTAATCTGAGGATTCCTCACCATCACCCCCCCCCCCTCCCCAAGGATATGATTGGGCAGTTCTATATGTGATTCGTACTTTAGGAATTAGTTGAGTTCTCCACCAATTCTTCTGTTACGTTCCAAAATTCAGCACAAGGTTTCAATCACCACCAGTTATTCTTGGATCTAAATACCGACTGAGCCAGAAAGTGTGAGCCATAAAAATCATGAATCCCTGTCAGCGAGAAATGATCATCTGCTGTATTCTTTAGATCAACCCATTCTCATAGGGAATGCTGAATTAGCCTTTATCCAAAGGAGGAATGATACCTTGGGCAATAGCTACGTTTTGGTTTCCTGGATCCAGGGGCAAAGCTTTGGCAACCGTCGGGAAAAGATTACTGTGCTAGATGGATCTTTAATCTGAAACAGCAGGACTCTTTTTGTGTTCATGTAGTGTTGTAGACCTCTTGCACATTCTTAAATGATTTCTGTACATGCATGATCAATTTAAGTTCATTATCTGGCTGGACTGCTATGAGCTTTGATGAAGCAACAGGTTCAAAATGAGCAAAGAATGCTCAGTCATAGAGAATCATGGATACGAAGTTCAATACAAGTTTAATACAAGGAAAATACACTTGTAGAAGGAAATGGCTGAGATCAGAAATATGTATGCAACATGAAGCAAAAATGGAAAATTAACAGTTTGCAATTGTGTTTGTATTTAGAGAAGTACTGTCAGGAAATCAGCATAGTTTGGGGCAAGTATAGATTAAAGAGGGATTCATGGGTAAAAGAACTGGACTATAATGAACTGTAAGAATTTAATGATAGCACAATTGTTTGTCTCTGTGGTGAGCTCTGCTCACTTAAAAAAGAAAAAAGCACACCCTTGGGGTTTTCTGTTAGAAATTCTCACAATTAACTTAACTGAAAAAGGACTTTCCCATTTTCTGAGCCAGCCCTGAGAAAGTAGCAGGGTATCAATTTGTTTCATAGCTTATTTATAATATGGGACTTTTCTGCCTATTCCATTTATATTCATATGGATCATCTGGTATGTTTGTGAAGATCTTTTTTTCCTTCCCATGCTCTTCGGGACTCTGGTAGGAAATAAGAAACTATTATTTTTGCTTCCGAAATGTCTTATATTTAATGCTCACTGCATTGATAACAGGAGGGACCCAGTTTTTTAAATTAGTCAAATAATTAGAAGCACAGTAATAAGGTAAATGTGTAATTTTTAAAAAAAGAATTTAGTCTATGTGGGAGTTTAGGTTGGCAGAAAAGGATTGTCAAATTTCTCAGTTCCTTTACCAGCTGTTTCTGTGAGGGAAACCATGGAGATCACCTTATAATAGAACGAGCACTCAGCACATTCAAGGATATTCCTGGGTACATTTTCTTTCTCTTTATTATTAATGCAGATATATAATCTAGGGTCTATCTTATGCCCGCTACTGTAGGGAGGGGAAAGTTATAGTTGCGTTGCAACATACATTGTTCTTGTTCCAGCTAGGATTAGTGGAAGTTAAATCCAACATTTGGAGGGACAATTGCATTGGTGTCAGTAGGAAATCATCTTTATTTTTTTTCAGATTCTACCAGATAATAAGAGGAAATATTGAATATCATATCTTTTACACTACCAGTAGCAGGTCTGCTGTACCTTTGAGAACAAAACACAGCTTTTCCATTCAATATGTGCTTGCTGGTATGGCTATAAAGTGAGATAATTTTTACAGCAAAAAATAGCATTTGTGTGTGTGTGGGGGGGGGGGGGGGGAGAGAGAGACTAAGTCAGCAAGCACCCCTGAAGAAATAAGGCTAAACCTAGATGCCCTAACAGTTGGGAAGAGGCATCTCAAATATCTCATTGAAATTAACTCCTACTTCTTCTGGGCACATGAGGTGAAACACATCAACTTCTACCTGAGGCTGCATGGTTTTTCCAGCCCTGAACACATTCACTGTTAACAGTGGACTAAGGCCATAAGAATGGGAATCATATTTGTCAATATTAATATCCCAGGTGAAAAGGGTTCCCCCCTTCAAATGGTATTTTCTGTGTAGAAACCAGGCTTTCCATACAGAAAATATTTTATGTGCAGCACAAAAAGTTACTGAGCATAAAATGTGGTTTTTTGGCAAAAAAAAAGTGTCAGGTTTTTTTCTCAGAATAAATATTCAACTCCAAATAATTTTCAGACACTGCCAGGGACTTGATCACAGCAAGAAGAAAAGTGATTAATAATAACATAATAACATTTAATTTATATTTTGCCCTATCTCCCCAAGGGGACTCAGGGGAGATCACAGTACACATACACGGCAAACATTCAATGCCAATAGGACAGACAGTCAGAAAGGAGGTATGTTGTTTCCAGGTCCAGGTTCAGTGCCTTAGAGGTTGTGCTTGGATTCAGCCACAGGGGGTGCTGTTACTCCATTCTCTTATGACAAAGCCATCAGGACTTCCTCCTTCCTTTTGGTCACTGGCATTTCTGGTCTTTTTATGGTGTCGTAAAATACCTCCCCTGCTTAATTAGCTGAACCTAATTTCTCTACTTACAGCTCTAAGCTATTTTCGAACTGCTTAAGTAAACAGTGAGCTAGGCTTGAAAACTGGATGCTCACCCCAACTGGGCTACGAACTGGGCACCTTTTGGTTGGTAGATCTTATTACTGCTGGTGATTTACCAGCTGTGCTAAAACCCAGTTCAGATTGCGTTCTTGCCCATGGGAAAGAAATGTATGAAGATTTGCACCTCTCTCCTTTCAGCCACTCACGTCCCCCCACGCCCCACATCTTTGCACAATGCCACCTTATTGAGATTGCTGTTTAGTTCCTGATACTAGCAGCAGATAAGCAAAGGCCTTGGAAGCAGAAAACAGTTATTTTTTTCTCCCAATATTTGTAAAACAGCCAGGTAAGCAATTATCACCCACGGCATCAGGGCTGCAGATTGTACCTGTTCTATACAATACAAATAAATGCTACCTGCATGACAGAGGAAAAGAATGACCTCTTTTCCCCTGTTTTATGATGAAATAATATGGCTCAATGAGGAGGAGACCCACAGGCCAGCTGAGGTGGATGAAGGAAGACGAAGCATACTTAAGCTCAGATGGCTGGAGAATTTAAAAAGGAGAGTCTAGTGAGAGAAACTGAGTTGCTCGAAAAGAGCAGTACAAAAAGGGCTTTGTGGAATCTCCTTGGGGCCAGTGTTCTAGTCCTTGAATTTCATGAATACTATTAACTTTCTGTATTGCTTTAAAAAAAACCTGCATTGTTAACAAGAGAAAATGTCAATGAAGTCATTTCTGATGCTTATTTATAATGGTGGATGCTCAGTTATTATTAAACATTGTATAGAAATAGCACCACTCATTCCTCTGAGGAAAATGCAGCTAAGTGGTGAATGACAGAACATATTCCCCATTTCCAAATGGTGAGGACATATAGGAGATACTGGGGGGAGGGGTGTTGGAGCCCTAGAGACAATGGCTTTGTGATATTTGTTTTCTGTCCATGTGTTTCATAAGGATAATACATGATATAATTTCCACATTGACCAACCTACCCATCCAAAACTCAAGTTTCCATCACAGATTGAGCCCCATCCAGCTCACTCCCTAGCTAGATGTTCTCATATCTCCTTTCTTCCACTTTTAATTATATGTTAACCTGAAACCATTTTTGCTTTCCATTAGCCACGTGTTTCAAAAGCTGGACTGACATTCCTAACTTTTGGAAAACCATCTCCTGTAATCAGATCTCTTCAATGGAACATCAAGTTGACAGCAGTTAATCTAAAAGATGAATGGAATAAACTGGATCAAGAAATGCCTTCTGTTCACAAGGCCTTCCTAATTTTCTAGTTTTAAAAAAGGTTATCCAAATGCACATCTACCTCCTTCTAGGCATACTAAGTGCTAGAAAGGCATGTATATCTAACTACAGTATTTCTTATGTCCTAAAAATTTAAAAACATAGAAGGATGGCCAAATGGGTGAATGTGCTTCCTCTCCCAAGGCTGAAGATTGACTAACCACATTTGTCTACCCTAATTTATTTCAGGATAGCAAGTTGTTCTTAAGGCATTTACCTTTGATTTTTCCAAAATGGTATAGCAAACATGCCATGCTTCCATAAGGACACCAACCATCTTCCAGAATTCAATTTCTCCGTCCAATATCATCGTTGGTGTGTATAGATGGCTAACTGTGAGATAGATAGATAGATAGATAGATAGATAGATAGATAGATAGATAGATAGATAGATAGATAGATAAAAGAAGGTTCACACAGTCTCCTCTGTGGACTTTTACACAATGTTTATTTAATGAAGATTACTTTATACAGATGAAGATCATTACATAGTTTCTTATTTGCAGATTTGAATCCTCAGGGAGCAAGGGGAGGTTGCAAGTTGAAGATAAAATGGAATAGAAGTGGTCAGCTTACAAGATGGATGGTACAGGAACCAGAGTTTGTTACAATTTCTTTCTAAAATGTATTATCTTTATACCCACTACACACCCTCCAGGCGGCTGTTCTGAAAGAGGTGAAGAACAAAAGATGGGAATGAAAAAATTGCACATTCCCACTATTGTAAAATTACAGAACAGAGACAAGATCTGCTGAAAAATACTAAGACATAATGTACAAAACGTAACAGAAAGAAATAACTTTCATATTGGCAAATAGATACACAATTTTCTTGTAAAGCTGTTTGTGAGTATATGTGTCTTCATAAAAAGCAAGTAAAAAATGGAATCCAATTCCGAGCATGCAAACATTCATGGAATCAAAGTCTCTTCATGAATAACCAATTCAGTTCTTGCTCTGTCTTATCCCCAAAATATCCAAACTGAAACAGTAATGCAGCGAGAATGGCTTTGTATATCAAAAGTTCACAGACCCTTCTGAAGCCTGAAAATGTACTAGGAAAGCTATTCCAGCAAACTCATTTTCACATAATCACAGGTGCGAAGGACATTTGAAAGGAACCATTTCAAAGGCAGCATATTTGTTCATGTAGTCATGGCTGCTACAACAAAGCCTTTGGTAAAAGTGAATATCCCACCTATCTCTCAAAGAAGACTTCTCTCATAAGATAAATGGGATAAACAGATAAGGGTCAGTAAGATGTCAATAATGATGGATGTATATATTTATTAGAAAGCACTAACCTTGTGCAATTGTGCAGCTTATTAATCTTAGACTCTGAACTTAAAGGTCTTACATGATCTTGTATTTATTTATTTATTTATGACATTTGTACTTTCTCTACCCCAGCGGGGACTCAAGGCGGCTTTACACATAAGCAACTATTTGATACCTTAAAACAATGTACAATTAAAATAAACAGTTTAAAATTGAATTATATAATACATATAAAGTACCACTTGTATAGGGAGCCCCCAATGGTGCAGCAGGTTAAACCGCTGAGCTGCTGAGTTTGCTGACCAAAAAGCTGGCGGTTCATATCTGGGGAGTGGAGTGAGCTCCCACTATTAGCCCCAGCTTCTGCCAATGTAGCAGTTTAAAAACATGCAAAATGTGAGATCATGTGCTGGCCACATAACCTAGGAGGTGTCTACGGACAACGCCAGCTCTTCGGCTTAGAAATGGAGATGAGCACAAACCCTCAGAGTTGGACACGACTAAACTTAATGTCAGGGGAAACCTTTACCTTTACTTACCACATGTATTATTTCAACTATAAAACCCACCTTTCTATTCTCTTCCCTCATTTGACCAAGACCTTTCTTTACAACTGCTACAACAATCTTGACATATTAGATCAAAAACCCAACAGCCGATCCTGATTTAAAATAAGAAAAAAAAAACATATTATGAGCATATCCAATTTCACATTACAAACACACTTAAATCCTAGCACCATCATCACTATGGGGAGAAGATTTTTTTTCTGCTGACCCAGTATTAAGCACAATTTCTTTGGATTCATTTTTGTAAGGAAAGGCACTGCTTTTCAAAGGAAAAATATGACATTCAGTAAACATTCATCTAGCTATCCCTCAATGATAAGAATGCTACAGTGACCATAAGGAAATCTGATGGGATCCAACATACCCATGCTGACCCAAGGACTTACATGAAAGCTCTGCAGCCCCATTACTTGCCATTCAATGGTTCTGTGAAGTTGGACCCTGATCCATCTCCGTATCTCAGCTCCTTATGTGTAGCTCTAAGCCAGTGGTTCTCGACTTGAGGTCCCCAGATGTTTTTGGCCTACAACTCCCAGAAATCCCAGCCAGTTTACCAGCTGTTAGGATTTCTGGGAGTTGAAGGCCAAAAACATCTGGGGACCCCAGGCTGAGAACCACTGCTCTAAGCTTTACAGGTGCTCAGGAATAGCAGAAACTGAGAGATTACTCTTCACAACATGGAAGAAGGTAGGGAAGAATACATAGAAAGAATATCTCAACTGAACAGGAATATTATTGATCTTCCAAGAAATGTTTAAATCATTCTAAAGCAAATTGCCTGTAAAAAAAGAAAGTCTTCCCTGCTTCTTTGATACTAATGTAATTTATTGAGCCAAAGAAGTATAAGCTTTTCATAAAACGGATAAGTGAGGCATTGCAATAGATTATTGCACTGTATTCCCAACTTCTGTCAGGCTTGTGGGAAAACGAAAAAAAATGGTAAGACGGGGAAAGACAGCTAATTTACATTTAATATGTTGAGTTGTTATAAAACTGTCTCTAGGTTCAGCTGCCATCAACATTCTGAAAGTCTTAGAAGCACAAAGGATTTGTCATAAATGTTGTTTTCACTCCTTACTTTTAATTTACTAAGCTGCATGTGATGGAACTCTACAGACAGCACAAAATTTTGGGTGATGTGGTTAAGTTTCATTTCCAAAATCATCCTATTTAGGTACAGTATGATGACTGGGTAAGTCCTAAATGGATTTATGACTGCAGTTTCTATACACAGACACACGCAAATACACACACACAATAGCATGATGTAACAGTTTGAACATTGGACTACAACTATGGAGACCTTCAAATCCCCACTTGGAAAACCACTGGGTGACTGTAGTCAAGTCACATTTTCTCAGAGAGATACAAAGGCAAAATTCTTATGATCAAATCTTGCCAAGAAAACCCCTGATAGGGTCTTTTTAGGGTTGCCATAATTTGGAAATTATTTGAATATCCAAAACAACAAATATATGCTCACTCAGGAGTATATGGCTAAATCCAATTGCTAATCTCGAGTAAAGTAAATGAAATTCTACCTTCAGGAAAAACTTTAGTTGGTCAAATATTTGGATTTTAGCTGATCTCTGCTTAGTCCATCCAATATTCCTCAATATTTCTTATTTTGAAATCCCAAGGCATTCTATTGCTATAGTTCTCTGCTGGTCTTAGTTATGATTCCATTAGTTACTAATGATTAGTATGATAAGGGTAGTAAGAAACAACATGCAGCCTGCCAAACAACATTGTTCAATTGCATTGATACTGAACTTCACTCAGGCAGTTAATCAACTGCTCCAGAGAATAAGATGGATGATAGATATCCCAAAATAATAAACATAAAAGGTAAGAAATAATAAATACTAAAAGTATATTATTGATATAAATGTAATACCATTATGATTGGCATAGTTTGATTCTACAGCCTGCAGCAATAATAATAATAATAATAATAATAATAATAATAATAATAATAATAATAATAGCAGCAGCAGCAACAACAACAAAAACAACTTTATTTTTGTATCCTACCACCCCCAAGGCGACTCAGGGTGGCTCACATGGGGCAAGGCCCAACAACACAATTAAAATGATGCTTACATAAAAAGCAATTCATAATAAAACAGAATAAAACCTATGCATTTCATTTTTTTCTGTAGGATTCTATATTTAGGCAGAAATGCTGAAATGTACATAAACAGGATGGGTGACATCTGGCTCAACAAGTGTACATGTGAATGAGAACTTGGAACTTTAGTAAACCACAAGTTGAACATGAGCCAACAATGTGATGCAGCAGCTTAAAAAGCCAATGGGATTTTGGCCTGCATCAAAAGGAGTATAGTGTCCACTGTCTAGATCAGGGATCCCCAAATTTTTTAAGCCGAGGGCCAGTTCATGGTCCCTCAGACTGTTGGGAGGCTGGACTATAGTTTGAAAAAGAACATGCACACATTTGTATGTTATTTGTAATGCAAAAAATAGAAGAACAATATAATATTTAAAACAAAGAACAATTTTAAACAACATCAACTTACCAGAATTTCAATGGGAAGTGTGGGCCTGCTTTGGGCCAACGAGACAGTCAAGTTAATTAGGATTGTTGTTGTGTGCCTTCAAGTCGTTTCAGTCTTAGGGTGACCCTAAGTCTAAAGTTTAGGGTGGTAGATAAAAGACCTTGCAGGGTTGCACCCATCCCACAGGTTTTAGTTTGGGGACCACTAGTTTAGATCAAGGGAAGTAATGGTGCACCACTATTCTGCTTTGGACAAACCTCACCTGGAATACTCAGTCCAATTCTAGGCACCATAATTCAAAAAAGATATTCGCAAACTGTAATGTGTCCACAGGAGGGCGACTAAAATGATCAAAGGTCAGGAGACTATGCCCTATGAGGAGCAGATTAAATTGCTAGGTAAATTTAGACTGCAGAAGAGAAGGCTGAGAGGAGACCTGATAGCCATGTTCCTTATGAAAGGATATCATAAAGAGGGAGCAGGTTTGTTTTCTGCTGCTCTTGAGGCTAGGACTCAGAGCAATGGGTTCAAACTACAGGAAAGGAGATCTCACATGAACTTTAGGAAGAATGTCCTGACCGTAGGAGCTGTTCAACGATGGAACTCACTGCTTCAGAATATGGTGGAGGCTCCTTCTTGGGATGCTTTTAAACGGAAGCTGGATGGCCAATTGTCAGGTGCTTTGTGTTTTTCCTGCATGTCAGGGGGTTGGACTGGATGGCCCATGTGACCTCTTCCAACTCTATGATTCTAAAAGTCCTGTGATTTATCTTTTAAGTACTTAAGATTTTTCTGTTTATAGGTACAGAACATAATAGAATTCTGTGGTAGAGAAATCTACATATTTTACTAATCCAGAAATCTCAGGATCCTGTAGTATGAAGCCATGATAGATGAAGTGGTATGCAACAAACAATTGTATAGTGCAGATCATCCTAAAACTGAAATAAAGTTAAGCTCAGATACATTGTGTATATCGAAACCATATCCTTTATTGGGAAGCATTCATCCACATGGTCCTCCCCTCATGACCTGAAATGGAACAGTCCAACAACACTTTTAAAAGCTCATCTGCGTAAAGCAAGCTTTATTTGGTAATTTATTTGGGGTCCCATTGTTCAGATTGCAAAGGGTCAATCTTGTTTGTTTTCTGACAGCTTTCTTGTTTTATCTGTTTATTACAATATGTCTGCCCTGGACTAGAGACATGTAATAGAGAATCTTGTTGACAAAGAGCTTTTTTCTCCATAATATACTGTCCCGTATGGAAGACAGAGGGTCTTTCCAGATGTTTTACTCTGTGCAGATGTTACTTAGATCTCAAAACATTGTTCCTTATGGAATTCATTCTGTTGCAGAGATATTGTTATGCCCCCAAGCTGGAACATTATATAAGGGCAGGATATTTGTTACATCACTGGTGTTGTATCAGAGGCTAACGCTAATAAACAGCTAAAAATAAAGTCTTTTTGAAATCATTGTCTGGAAAAGTTCATGCACTTCATGTTTTGATTTTGTTTTGCTTCTCTCTCAACCTGTGTACTGCATAGCTATATGGTCCTAAGCAGCCACTTCTTAGTGCTTGTTTGTATATCTACAAAATGCCCAACTATGGCAATTTGTAGTATCAATGTCCTACCATGGCTGAATTTTAGGGGTGTTCAGAGGAAGAAACAGATTGTTTGTTGCATTACAAGCTCCTGTTTATCTCTTTTAATCATTATCATGATTCAACAATTATTTCTCCAAGATGTGGGATATGACATCAAGAATACTTTTACAGTGTTAGTTCTCTTTCAGTATGATGAAGCACTACTGCTTTTTTGGTAGAAAAGGCTAAACACTTTGTAAAATGACAACTCTCATGATTCTATAGCAAAAAGTCTTGGCAATTGAAATGGTGCCAAATACATTAATTCTACAGTGTACTGTATATGCACTCTTAGCAACTTCACCCCACTACTTAGCAGCTAAGGGATGGGAAACCTTGCCATAGGGCTTAGAATTCAGAAGTGTGACTGTGATTACAATTCCCAGAATCCCCTATCCTGTATGGACACTGGCAGCATGGAACGGTAGTACCCCAAAATAACATTTCCAAGATCTGTTTAGAACTGACATAGCTAACAGTTCAGATTAGAGACCATCAGAAAGAAGAGATGCTTTGGATTGAGCAGACTGAACGCCAGGATGTTTTATTATATGGCTTTCTTTCAGTTATTGCTGGCAGCAGAATTTACTGTCAATTTCCTGCTCACCTCGGTGCAGCAGGAGCTTGCACCATGAACCAACAGACAAACAGATCACTATGTTGGAAGGATCACTCAGAGAAGCACCAACATGCCATCTTAAAACCCTCCATCTGTCAACATGCTACAATGTTAGCCTTGTTTCTTTGCTCAAGTTCAAGACTGATTCAAAGAGAAATTACATTTCAAGGGTGTATGCGCAGGAGAACTGACACCTCCCTCAAATATCCACAATCCCTTGCACAAACTTAATTTCAAGCTCTGTTGAAGAGCGTATTTAGCTGCACTTTTAAAAACTCATCAGTTTAATTTCAGAAGCCATTGCATAAAACCGAGACGAACGGACCTTGGCTGAGAAGAGAGCTGCACGCTTGGAGCTTAAAAATTCAGCTCACACTGTCCTGCACTTTCCTAGGATGTGCAGGTGAGCTCTAGCGATGCGCCAAACAGCAGCTATACCTCTACCATGCTTCAGTGGAGATACGTTAATCCCTTTCCCTAGCTGAACCTAGTTGAACCTAAACATTATATAGCTAAGTTTGGAATATCTCCTTTTTGTCCAAACCAGTAATTCATAGTTTCACTTTTTGCCAGTTTGAATTTCAAGACAAACTTGGGTAAGGTGGTATTGGTAATCTCTGTCCTCTTGTATTGCAGAGTTATCTTGAAAAGATTTGTCATTGCCTTCCTTTGAGGCAGAGAGAATGTGACTTGTCCAAGGTTGCCCAGTGGGTTTCTATGGCCAAGAACCCTGTTCCCATTGTTTGAACCCAACACCCAAACTACTACACTACACTGGTTCCTTGTGTTCCCCACCTTTTGCTTTAACTTTCCCTGGCTAGGACATTTTAGTTCTCTAAATGCACAAAATACTATACTATTAATATACTTGTGTTCCCAAATCGCATGGAAATGCACAAACATCTGACACATCCATAAAGATTCCAACCATCACCCGCCATTTTTTCGTATGCACGATTAAAAGAACAATTTAAATTGATTCCAATTGCAGTCACTTCTTTGGAGATTGATGTTTTGACTTCCCAGAGCTAATGTAACATATAAAGTAGCCCACTTTGCTTTGCTTGCAAAAAAAAATAATCAGAAAGAGAGCACTAGATAAAAATGCCATCAACTGCTATGGAGATTAAAAGAGCTATTTTGACCCTCCCCCATAATATATCTGTAAATATTGAAAATTCACATTGTTTTTGCTCTTTGTGTGAGCATGATAATGGCCTTTGTTTATCTTTTGCTTCAAGAGTACTACGATGTGCACTGTGAACCTGTACTTTTTTGTCATGGCCTTGGGCTGCTGCTTTTTTTTTGGGGGGGGGGGGGTATCTTCTCTTTTGGATATTAGTATCTCACAATAATCCTGTAAAAAATGTTAGGCTGAGAGGTTGTGAATATCTTAAGGCAACCACATGAACTTACGGAAACTAAACTCTAAGCAGCGTGTTAGTATGTGTTTTGGCCATAACATGGTAGGGATTATACATAGCTCAGATCCCATTTATTAGCTGGTGACAGATTAGTTCCATACAGAGGAGGGCAGTGACTTGCCTCAGGCAGCAAAATACCTTCGGTCAGACTTGAAGGTGAGGTTTTAAACCCAGGCTTCTTAGCTTCAAAATCACTAATTGTTGGGACAACTCTGGCATAACATTTAATGGAGCTTTAGTTTCCTTAATGCACGGATGGACAACTGTATCTCTGTAGGTATTGTGTTGTCGAAGGCTTTCATGGCCGGGATCACAGGGTTGTTGTATGTCTTTCGGGCTGTGAGAGAGAATACTTCTGGAACATGGCCACACAGCCCGAAAGACATACAAAAACCCTCTGTAGGTATTGTTTGCCTACTGTTTTCATTAGATCCGAGGTGCTTCTACACTATATAATTAATGCAGTTGGACCCCACTTTGTCATGCTTCATGGGGGTTGTAGCTAAATTGGGTTGGTGACTGACCAAACTATAACTCTCATCATTCTGTTATCGAGCAATTTAGAGCAGGATTGGATAGTGAGATCCAAGCAGCTGCGGGTTAAGCCTAGTGAGAAAAAAGAAGCCAATAATTTCCAGAATATATCTCACCAAGTAGAAGCAGAAGTCACTAAGGTATTCTATTTAATTTCAGATGAAAGTGATGCCAGTCTGCGATAGTTCACCAAAATAAGCTGAGATCCATAACATAGCAAAGCATGCACTTTTATACAGTTTTCAGGTTCAAAATTCTCACCGCCTCCGGCTGGACCCAGCCTTGCTGTGATTGGCAGGGGATCCCTGGAGAGGTGGGAACCTAGTGCACCTCGTCCAATGAGAGAGTGCCGCCTGCCTGCGATGCAAATTCTCCCTCTGTCAAGTGATGAAAAAGGGGCTGGCAGGTCTCTGAACAATGGGGGAGGTGATGGCTGATGATAGGATTAGGTGATTCAGGATCCAGGGAAAGGAAGATGGTATTCTCTTGGAACAGCTGGAGCATACCTGCCTCTCCGCAGAGGGGATATTCCATTCATGAAAGATGATTAAAATGTCCAAAGGTTGCTCAATTCTTAAATGGTCTGGCTTTGCCCTCCAAAGCTTAAGAAAGAGTCCATTGAGTTATTGCAGATGGTGATCATGATAAGTCCATTAAGCAAGAATGTGAACTTGGGGCTGGGTGGTGGCACCCAGGTCAAAAGGAATGCTGGCCAGAGTTCACAATGAGGTCACTTGCTTCACTTTATAAGAAATCATAAAATATAACAAAAACATAATAATATTGATAGAAGACACATATAGAGTTCATAATGGAGGAGAAAGGATATTCAGCATCTCCATCATGGTGAGAGACAGATGCAAGTTTCATCCAAGATGCTAAAGGGGGCTCCGATCTCTCCTGCGCTTCCCCTGGGGGGCAACGTAGGGGATCCCACATAAGGAATCCATAGGGGTTGAGGGGGACCCAAACTTGTGGAGGTCTGGGGTTACACACAGTTGGGGCCCACAAGGGCTTTTGAGGGGCTCCTCCCTCCTTCATGCCTTCTCGTTGGGGAGAAATAAGAAATTACAGAAAAGGATAGTAGGGGAAGTGTCTCTTGTGTCAGAGGCAACGCGCCCAGAAACAAAGGAAAACACACGAGATGGGATAGGAAATCCGGCACAAGGGGATTATGGGTGTGAAGACTTGATGTGATGACAGGGATGGAATCTTTTTGGATCCCACCTCTGCCACCAAATTGCGAAGGATTCAACTTCTACCTCTATGTATCCTACTTTTCAATGTTGTCGCTGCCACCACCTTTGAAAGATGCTTTGCTCAAATAATAAGCAACATTTGAAGAAACAGTAACTTGTTTATTTTTAGCACAAAGCTTGATGGTTGCAAGAATGTTATATCTTAAGTTGAACGATGTTACTTCTGTACAGTAAGTGTTGCAAGACTTCTCAATAGTTTCACTGAGCTTAGTATGGTATCAGCTTTATATTACTTGTTTCTTTCAGTTAGGAATACTGTCCTTCTTGAACTTAGTTGACCTGTACCCGATCAAACTTGGATTGGGGAGTTTAACTGGTTAACCCTAGTCCTCTTTGACTTAGGGATATAGCCTCAGCTCTTTAGTTATTCCTACTAAAGGCTCAGCAACTTTAATTTTAGCCCTTCTCCGCTAAAACTCTCTAGCTGCTCAACTTCCTCCCACAATCTCTTTTTTTCGATCACACTCCTTTCTCACTGAACAGAACCAACTGCTCTGCTCAACCGACAAACTCCAACTGCCCAATTCCAACTGCTAAATTTTGAATTCTAAGGCTTCCACCAGCAAGGTGAAGCCACACCCCTTTTCCTGGCCATGCCTTAGAGGCTCTCAGCTTCTGTATAAGAATAGCTGAAATATATAACCTTAAACAGTCAACCTAAACATAGCAATCATGAATAAAACACAATGATCATGACATCTTTACATACCTTCCAACCCGGAAAGATTATTTTTGCTTTTTCTAGACCCAGAATAAGCAAAAATAATAGAGAGTAACACAAAATACATATCTATACATAAACATAGCATCATACCTTAAACTCTAAATACAAACCTGTAAGTCTTCCGATCAAGGTGCTCTGGATAGAGCATCAGCTACTACATTACATTTGCCCTTTATATGTTTAATATCAAATGTAAAGTCCTGTAGTGATAAACTCCATCTCAATAATTTGTTATTGGTCCCTTTTACATTATCCAACCATCTTAGGGGTGCGTGATCAGTTTGTAACGTAAACTTCCTTCCCCACAAGTATGGTTTCAGTTTCTTTATGGACCAAATTATCGAGTAACATTCCTTCTCGATTGTGGACATGCTAAGCTCATTAGAATGCCACTTCTTACTGAGGAATAGTATGGGCCTATCCTCTCCATCTTCATCAATTTGACTTAGGACTGCTCCTAGTCCAGTGTCTGAAGCGTCACAAGTTAAAATAAATGGGTTATCAAAATTTGGGGCTTTCAAAACCGAATCAGAAGTAAGGGCCCTTTTTAAATTGTCCATGGATTCCTGACACTTGGAAGACCATATTACTTGGTTTGGGTGTTTCTTTTTTGTAAGGTCTGATAATGGGGCAGCTAAATTACTGAAAGACGGAATGAACTTTCGGTAATATCCGGCCAAACCAAGAAATGATCTAATTTGTTTTTTTGTTTTCAGGATTGGCCATTGGTGTATATCTTTGACCTTGGTAGGATCAGGTCTGATACACCCTCCACCTATAATATGTCCCAAATACTTAGACGTATGGTTTCCTAACTTGCATTTAGAAGCTTTAATAGTTAACCCAGCTTCTAATAACCTGCCCAACACACAATCAAGATGCTTAAGATGGTCCTCCCAACAATCACTATAGATACCTATGTCATCCATGTAGGCTAAACAGAACTCACCTAAGCCATAGAGAACTTTGTCTACCAGCCTCTGAAATGTCGCAGGGCTATTTTTTAATCCAAATGGTAAAACTACGAACTCGTAGAGTCCTCCCTGAGTTCTAAAGGCTGTTTTGGACTGGTCTTCAGGTGCCATAGGCACTTGCCAGAACCCCTTAGTCAAATCAATACTACTTATAAATTTGGCTTTTCCAATTCTTTCTAGTAAATCATCCAAACGGGGCATCGGATACATGTCGTTTTGGGTGATTTTATTTAACCGCCGGTAATCTATGCAAAACCTTACGGTTTTGTCTGGCTTCTTTACTAACACTATGGGCGAAGCCCAAGGGCTGTTAGATGGCACGATTATATCCAAATCTAACATCTCCCTGACCTCTTGCTCTATGCATTCGCTTATCTTACCCGTTACCCTATAGGGAGGGGATGCTATCGGTGCGGCGTCGCCGGTGCATATTTTATGTTGCACTCCCTGCACTCTCCCGGGTAAATCCGAAAACATGACTTTATACTTAGCCAAGATTCCTTTAACCTCTCTTTGTTGTGATGGAGATAAGTCTGAATTTATGGTTACTTTATCCAAGTTTCTATGTATCTCCCTATTACCTTCCCAAAATGAAAAAGGACCTGTATCTTCCTCTGATACTATACAGTAAACATTTGCCGACCTATTTACATACGGCTTAATCCTGTTTACATGCACCCGTTTCTCAATCCCCAATCGTTCATCTAGGATGTCACAGTTCACATGGTTCTGCTTCCTGACGATCCTCCACGGTCCAGTCCAGTCTATCTGTAGTTTGTTGTTCTTGTTGGGTGTTAAAAACAGGACCTCATCTCCGACGTTGAAGTCTCGGGGTCTCGACGTTGCATCGTACCGGATCTTTTGTTGCTCCTGGGCCGTCATAAGATGTTCCTGGGCGATGTCCCTGGCCATCTTTAATGTTGACTGAAGATCCTTGATGTAGTCGTCGACAGGAACAGGATCTGGCGTAGGACTTGCTTCCCAGTGCTCTCTGATCAAATCAAGGGGTCCACGAGCCTTCCTTCCGAATAACAATTCAAAAGGCGAGTAACCAGTGCTGTCCTGTGGGACTGATCGATATGCGAATAACAGCTGCTGCAACTTGGTGTCCCAGTCGTGGGGTCTCTGCTGGCTATAGGCCTTGATCATTTTCACTAGTGTTTTGTTCAGGTTTTCTACTAGGCCATTCGTTTGCGGATGATAAGGTGTGGACGTTAGGTGTTTAATTCCGCACAACTCTAATAACTTCTTCATTAGCTGCGAGGTGAACTGAGTCCCCAGGTCTGACACAAGCTCTCTGGGAAATCCAGTCCTTCCCCAAATTGATAACAGCGCATTGGCTATGGTGGAAGTTTCAATATTGGTCAAAGCCACTGCATCTGGATACCTGGTTGCATAGTCTATTACTGTGAGGATATATTTGTATCCTCTCCGACTGGGCTTATACAAAGGACCAACTAGATCAATCCCTACTCGGAAAAAGGGTTCCCCAACAACCGGCATGGGAACTAAAGGAGCTTTGGTCTTATCTCTTCCCGTGCTAAACCTTTGGCAAGTATTGCACGACCTGCAAAACTCCTTGATATGTTGATACATGCCAGGCCAGAAAAAGTTCTTGCTGATTCTTTGGGTGGCTTTTCTAACCCCCAAATGCCCTCCTTGTGGATTGTCATGGGCCACATCTAACAGTTGTTTCCTGTAGTTTACAGGTACCACTATTTGGGTACGTGTTTCTGGCTTATTCAAAGTCTTATGGCTTGTACTTTTCCTGTATAAAACTCCCTCCTTAAGTACGAACTTAGGAGTTTTACTTTCTTCTGTTCCTGTGGCGCTCTGAGCTTGCAAGAACAAAGGTTGTAATGTTTCATCTGCTAGCTGCTCTCGCAGTATCTCTTGTTTTCCCTCTATTCCGCTGACCAACTCAATGATGCTCGAACTAGACTCAGGAAGTTGCTCTGAGCTAGCTTGGATGGTCAAACACTTGGCTTTTGGAGTGTGGACCTCCATGTTGCCTTCATGTTTATCAGCTTCTTTCTGCCAATTCCTAACTTTTCCATTTAAATCATTCCCAATCAAACATTTGTATGGGATATCCGCGCAGACAGCGAAGTCCCATAATCCTTCCCAGCCTTTGTACTTGATGGGTAAGGATACTACAGGGGTTGGTATCGACGGGCCTATCCCCTTTAAATTTATCTCTGAAGAGGGATGTTGGTATCTCTGTGGGACCACTTCAGGACGTATAATACAGACATCCGACCCAGTGTCTCTCCATCCCTGCGTGTGTATCTCATCTATGACAATAGATTCTAAATAGTCTTCAGAGACTTCTCTTGAAAGGATAAATAAACATTGTTTTTCTTTTGGCCTCGCATCAGGGCTTCTAGACTTAACTTCAGGTTCCACTTCTTGTTCTATTGGAGCTCTATTTACAAAGAAAGTAGACCTGTCTTTCTTGATTAAGTTACATTGATATCTAAGATGCCCTGGCCTTCCACAATGGTAACATTTTATCTTTTCCTCAGGCCTGGCTTGGCCTGCAACTGCCTCATGCTTCCTATAGGTGGTGTTTTCTCCTGAACCTCCCCTTTGCATCTGTGTGCGTGCGTGAGGGTAAAACGTCGGCTTTAGAGGTTTTTTCTCTTTTGGTTCTTCCTCCTTCCTAAAACCTTCTTTCAAGGTAATTAGCTGGTCAATCATAACTGCAGCTTCGTTGGCTGTCTTTGGGTTTCGGTCTTGAATTAGCCATCTGTATTCTGAGGGAACTAGGTGAAAGAGCTGCTCCAGCTTCAATAGTTCCTTAAGTTGCAGAAAGGAATCTACTTCAGAAGTCCTCACCCAGCTGTCAAAGTATTGAGCTTGCTTTGAAGCAACTTGCGCAAAACTTTGGTGTCTGTCCCTCTTTAAAGTTCTGAACTTTAATCTGTAAAATTCAGGCGTCAACTGAAACTTTTGTTGTACCTGCAGTTTAAACATCTTATAATCTCTGTGAGTGTCTTCAGCCATATCACTATATATTTCCAGAAGCTTTCCACTAATTTGTGGCCTCAGATATAACATCCATTTGTCTTCACTCACTTCAAAATCTTTACAGCACCTTTCAAAGGATATAAGGAACTTTTCTATATCATCTTCCTTGTTATATCTGGGAAACCTTTTTAAAATTACATCAGGTGCTTCAGCTCTCAAATCCCCTTCTTGGGTATCAGCATGAGGTTGAGAGTGTGTCAATCTTTGCTTCTCCAAATCTATTTCCATTCTCCTCAACTCTGCCTGCCTGGCCCTCTCCTCAGCTTGTCTCTCTTTCTCTTTTTCCTCAACCTCCATCTTTTTCATTTCCAATTCTCTCTCTCTTTGCTTATCCCCCAATTCTAATTTTCTCAATTCAATTTTATATTTAAGGGTTTCCCTTGTCTCAGGGGTTTGCTCAGAGTTCGAACTATCTCCTTGGTATTCACTAGCCTCTCCTGCTAACTTCTTCTGTTTCCTGGTGGCCATTTCCAGACAAGTTTTACCTCAGCCCTTTTACCTAAAGCTGATCTCCGGCACCAAACTAACCTTTGCCAAACGAATTTCAGGCACTGAATCAGTTCTTGTTACACGTATCCCAGGCACTGAATCAGTCTTTGTTACACAGATCCTAGGCACTGAATCAGTCTTTGTTACACGTATCCCACCGCTGCCACCAATTTATGTGAAGACTTGATGTGATGACAGGGATGGAATCTTTTTGGATCCCACCTCTGCCACCAAATTGCGAAGGATTCAACTTCTACCTCTATGTATCCTACTTTTCAATGTTGTCGCTGCCACCACCTTTGAAAGATGCTTTGCTCAAATAATAAGCAACATTTGAAGAAACAGTAACTTGTTTATTTATAGCACAAAGCTTGATGGTTGCAAGAATGTTATATCTTAAGTTGAACGATGTTACTTCTGTACAGTAAGTGTTGCAAGACTTCTCAATAGTTTCACTGAGCTTAGTATGGTATCAGCTTTATATTACTTGTTTCTTTCAGTTAGGAATACTGTCCTTCTTGAACTTAGTTGACCTGTACCTGATCAAACTTGGATTGGGGAGTTTAACTGGTTAACCCTAGTCCTCTTTGACTTAGGGATATAGCCTCAGCTCTTTAGTTATTCCTACTAAAGGCTCAGCAACTTTAATTTTAGCCCTTCTCCGCTAAAACTCTCTAGCTGCTCAACTTCCTCCCACAATCTCTTTTTTTCGATCACACTCCTTTCTCACTGAACAGAACCAACTGCTCTGCTCAACCGACAAACTCCAACTGCCCAATTCCAACTGCTAAATTTTGAATTCTAAGGCTTCCACCAGCAAGGTGAAGCCACGCCCCTTTTCCTGGCCATGCCTTAGAGGCTCTCAGCTTCTGTATAAGAATAGCTGAAATATATAACCTTAAACAGTCAACCTAAACATAGCAATCATGAATAAAACACAATGATCATGACATCTTTACAATGGGTTAGGTAGTTAGAAACAGAGAGAGGAGGGGGGAAAGAATGGCAAGGGAAAAGGAGCAAAATGGGCAGTGGAATCTAGTCTAAAGGAACAGAAAAATGTGTCAACGGTGATACAGAGAGACAGAAAGATAGGAAGGATACATTTCAAATTTTGAGAAATAAGGGCAAGATTGTAAAGCTGCTGCTGCTCAATCACAGTTGTTTCCGACTCTTTGTGACTTCATGGACCAGTCCACGCCAGAGCTCCGTTGGCCGTCGCTGCCCCCAGTTCCTTCAAGTTCATGCCAGTCAATTCAAGGATACCGTCCATCCATCTTGCCCCTTGGTCAGCCTCTCTTCCTTTTTCCTTCCATTTTCCCCAGCACTATTGTAAAGCATATTGTTTAAAATTGGCTTTTTTCCTTTGCTAACCTTTAGCCTAGATATGTCTCAACTCTAGACAAATGGGAGTCCTTATGTTTGTGAGTCATTGACTGGTGTAGGAAAGGATTAGGAGAGTTGTTAATTCTTGCCTCAGGCTGAAAGATCAAACACCCATTGTGCCAGGGTTTTCAGTAAATTGCAGTAAACTCCAGTAAAATACCTATTACCTTCTGCTATAAATAAATGAAATGTGAAATACAGAATATAACCCTTGGTCAAAAGTACACCAATTTAACATGGGAAGCATTCCTTGTGGTTGTCCAAGATTTAACTCTTATTACCCAGCTTGGTGTCCTTGGCAAAACTGCAGGGTCCCTGATTATAAACTATCTTCTATTTGGGGGGGGGGGGGGGGAGGGTCACCTTCAACTTCAATTCCACAGCAACCATGGCAGGTAAGGTGCTACAGGAGATATGCCACCCATTCTAGAAACTTTCATCTTAACCTTTAATGCAAAGACCTAAAGCAAATGTCATGCTTGTACAGACTTCTGATTAAATAACAGCTGTATACTGCTTTTTGTATAACGAGTCAGTTCTGGGGGTCCTATGCAGCTTTTCATTACATAGGTTTCTTGGAGTAATGACTACTGATAGTCTTATCTCCTTGTAAATTTGTGTAAGACTGATCTAAGCCATTCTAATTGATAGCTATAATATATTTTGCTAGTGAACTCCTTAATTAAATTACATACTTGTTCTGTCCTGAATCGCTCTCTATACATTTTCAATCCAGTAATCTCCAGCTATACTGTGAGTCAGAATAAATATCTTTCCTCCCACTTCGTATATAGCTATATCATGCTTGCCCACTTGTCTTCTTTTCTCCCTAAGAAAAAAAGCCTCAAGTAATCTATCTTTTCAAAAAGTAAGAAGCTGCTCTAGCCTCCCAAGTCATTTTGATTCCCTTTTTCTTCACCTACTGCACCCTTTTTCTGTTGAGAAAATTGGAAGAAAAATAGTAAGATTCTCAGCTCTTTATGGCAGAAATGTCATTTGCTATATATCTTTGCATTAAAAGGTAAAGATGAAAGTGTCTAGAATAGGTGGCAGTTGGGAAGTGCTGGCAAAAATATATGGCTGGCTAATGAATATGGGTGTCAGTTTCCATTTCATTTATAGACAGACACTAAAAATGCTTTCAAAGCTTTATATTCATTCTCATCAGGAAGGAAAAGGAGATCTAAAAGATTCACAAGTTGGACAGATTCTGTATGTCTAGAAATTAAGTTAACAAGGAAAGTGGTGTGTGTAAGTACTTATCAAATATTTTAATAAGTCATTTCAATTATTAAGAGCAGCTTTAGCTTTATAACCTTTAAGCCATTTGGGCTGATTCTCATTTTCCACCTGATTTCTTTCAGTTTCAGAAATAAAATGAGTTTGCGATTTCTATAGAGCAAGAGGTCTAGCTGTGTTATTTTACTGCAGCAATAACTACTATGGGGGGGGGGCTGTTTACTCTGATCCACAAAATATTGGTCATCATAAAGATCACTGTACGTAGGGGTCAACCTGAAAGAACAACACCAATTAAAACAATACTAATAACAATTATAGTAATTATTAAACTACTACACTAATAATACACTAACAAGAAATATAATTTTATACATGTATGTATGTCTGTTCTGCAAAGGCTCTTACATGGCTTAATGTATCTGGACCAAATTTGGTATATATACCCTTCATTATCCAACTTAAAATACTATTGGGACTGAAAAAAAGCCACCCCATTTGGGAGTAGGGCCCCAAAACAAATAAATATATATGTATGCAGTGCTCACATGCAACCACAACAGGGCAATATGTATACAGTGTTCCCTCACTACTTCGCAGTTGGCTATATTTACTAGAGTCTAAAGTGCAATCAGATCTAATGCACACCTCAATTTCAAAACCCTGAACCCAAAAAAAGTATTTGCTGGCAAATGTAATGTACATCAACAAAGGTACACTCTTTGTAATACGCTCATTACACTTGCTACCTGTTTAGAATTCCTTCTTTAAAAACAATTATGTTGGATCACCAAACTTTCAGCAATGGAAAAGAAACCTTGGGGTGCATCTATGCTGCAGGATGAATCCACTTTGTCTGCCTTGGTTCAATGCTATGGAATCATGGAGGCTGTAGTTTTACAAGGCCTTGAGTCTCCTCTGGCAAAGAGTGTGGATGCCTGACCAAAATACAAATCCCAGGATAACATAGCATTGAACCATGACAATTAAATTACAAATGACATCCTTCAAATAGAGGCTCCAGGTGCTCCTGATACGTACCCTGATTTTGGAAAAGTGATTTCGCTCAAAATGTGAGTGTTAGATTCGAGTAAATACATTATACAGAAAAAAGCTATCTCAAAGAGAGAGCTAACAAATGGAAGAGGTCTGGAACATCAGGAGGGAGATACTCTAGGGTTCCTTCTACATTGCCATATAAAATCCAGATTATTTGTTTTGAACTGGATTATTGCAGTGTTCCCTCACTTATCGCGGGGGTTACGTTCCAGGACCACCTGCGAAAAGTGAAAATCTGTATTATTTGGCAGAAGACTTTAAAGACTTCGCAAAACTACAATTCAGTATCACTGAGCTTTAAATTATAATAGTGTCAAAGTATACTAATTCTGCATCAAGATGCACCCAACAAAGATTATTTATTTATTTATTATTTGTATTTGTATCTCGCCCTTCTCACCCAATAGGGGACTAAGGGCAGCTTATAATAAAAGCACATATATAAAAATAATACAGTACATTTCAAATCAATTAAAATTAAATTACATTAGGCATTCATAAAAATACACCTATAGATGTACAATTGGTGCGTTTCGAGTCTAAAAAGACTGGGTCTGTCATTGAGTTCTAAAAAACATAGTAGTAGTTGATGCTGCTATTATTGTTCGAAGGCCTGATCCCACAACCAGGTCTTAACTCTTCTACGGAAAGATAAGAGGGAGGGAGCCTGTCTGACTTCACTTGGGAGGGTGTTCCATAGGCGGGGAGCCACTACTGAAAAGGCCCTGTCTCTCATCCCCACCAGCCACACCTGTGAGGCTGGCGGGACCGCTAGCAGGGCCTCACCTGAAGATCTTAAATTACGAGGTGGGTCGTAGTGGGAGACAAGCTCAGACAGGTAAGCTGAGCCGGAACCGTTTAGAGCTTTATAGGATAAAGCCAGCACTTTGAATTGTGCTCGGTAGCTAATCGGCAGCCAGTGGAGCTGGCGTAACAGGATAGTACGCTCCCTGTACGCCGCTCCAGTTATCAACCTGCCTGCCTCCCGTTGGACTAGTTAAAGCTTCCGAACAGTCTTCAAAGGCAGCCCCACGTAGAGTGCGTTGCAGTAGTCTAATCGGGATGTAACAAGAGCGTGGACCACCGTGGCCAAGTCTGGCTTCTCAAGGTAAGGCGCAGCTGGAGCACGAGTTTTAACTGTGCGAAGGCTCCCCTAGCCACCACCGAGACCTGGGGCTCCAGGCTCAACAATGAGTCTAGGATCACCCCCAGACTGCAAACCTGTGCCTTCAGGGGGAGTGTGACCCCATCCAGCACAGGCTGTAACCCTATACCCTGTTCGGCCTCCGACTGACCAGGAGGACCTCTGTCTTGTCTGGATTCAGTTTCAATTTGTTCGCCCTCATCCAGTCCGACACAGCAGCCAAACACCGGTTCAGGACCTGGACAGCCTCCTTAGTGACAGGTGGGAAGGAGTGACAGAGTTGGACATCATCTGCATAGAGATGACACTGCACCCTGAAACTCCTGATAATCTCTCCCAGCGGCTTCATGTAAATATTAAACAACATGGGGGGACAATAAGAAAATTGGATTTGTGGAAAAAGATACATTTTGGGATAAAATCATAATAATGCAAAATAAAATAATTACTGAAATATATAAGAAATTATTAGAATGGAACACCAAAAAAATAACAAGTCAAGGAGTGCATGATCAGATGGACTAGGAACATTGGCAGACCAATCCAAATGAAAGAATGGGAGCCTCTGATGGCCTAGGGGATAAAAGCCTTGTGACTTGAAGGTTGGGTTGCTGACCTGAAGGTTGGCAGGTTCGAATTCCACCTGGGGAGAGCGCGGATGAGCTCCCACTATCAGCTCCAGCTCCATACGGGGACATGAGAGAAGCCTCCCACAAGGATGGTAAAAACATCAAAACATCCGGGCGTCCCCTTGGCAACATCCTTGCAGACGGCCAATTCTCTCACTCCAGAAGCAACTCCTGTTGCTCCTGACACGAAAAAAAGGAAGTTAATATTATACTAATTACTAACCGAGAACAGAATAAATAGAATAGGAACAATGTAAGATAGACAAAGAGAAAATTTATTTATTTATTGATAGTATTTATATTCCGCCCTTCTCACCCCGAAGGGGACTCAGGGCGGATCACATTATACACATACAGGGCAAACATTCAATGTCCATAAACACATCGAACCGAGACAGAGACAGACAGACAGACATACGCAGAGGCAAGTTAACCTTCTCCTGAGGGAATGTTCGATTCTGGCCACAGGGGGGAGCAGCTGCTTCATCATCCACTCTGATGGCACTTCCTCATTCCAGTTTTAAATTAGTTAAATTTGCCTCCCCACTTTTTATAAGTGGTACCTTATTTCCTACTTGATAGATGCAACTATCTTTCGGGTTGCTAAGTCAGCAACGAGCAGGGGCTATATTTTATTTTTAATTGATCCCGCCACGGGCTGGCGAACTCATGACCTCATGGTCAGAGTGATTTATTGCAGCAGCTGCTTAACAGCCTGTGCCACAGCCCGGCCCATGAGAAAATAAAACCAGATCAACAATGACTGGAAGTGACATCTTTTTTTTCTTTCTTCTCCCCTCCCCTCATCCCCCTACTTTCTTCCCTTATTTCTCTTTTTGATCCTATCCCTTGTTCCCCCCCCCCCTTTCTTTCGTTTTTAATTATTGCTGTTTGTTGTTTATTCGTTGTCGCTTCCAACTCTTCGTGACCTCATGGACCAACCCACGCCAGAGCTCCCTGTTAGCCGTTGCCACCCCCAGCTCCTTCAAGGTCAAGCCAGTCACTTCAAGGATACCATCCATCTATCTTGTCGTTGGCCACGAGCATGAGCCCAAACTCTGCCAGTGTCCTCCACAAACACCATTCTGCCCCCCACCCAAGTGAAGGCTTTCATGTGGGGCCCATTTTATCCTAGAATGGACATCCCAGGGTTCCTGGGAATCTGGAAGTTATAGTTCACCCTTATCCAGACAACACTGAACCCAGCCAACGACGGATCTGGACCAAACTTAAGTGATATTTCCTAACATCCCAAAACAAATAGTGCCTTCTTCTAATAACCGCCAGGCCCCCAAGCTAGTAAAGATTTTAAAAAATCAAAACATTACACATTAAGGCATTTAAACATTTTTAGATGTCATGCTGTAAGTTGCTGTAATACGTCGGGTTATTTTGGGTGTTGTTACATTGAGGCATTGAATGTTTGCCTTTTTGTTGTTGTTGGAATCCGCCCCGAGTCCCCGCGGGGAAATAGAGCGGAATATAAATAAAGTGTGATTATAATTACAAATTCACCACTAACATTTTCTGTGGTGTCAGGCTAAACTACAAATCCTAGGATTCCATAGCATTCAGTCATGGTAGTTAAAGTGGTGTCAAACTGCATTGATTATACCATGTAAATTGGGCATGAGCAAACTTAGGCCCTCCAGGTGTTTTGGACTCCCACATTCCTAACACCCTCAGCCAAGTGGCTGAGAAGAAAAAGGAAAGGGCCTGAGGCTGTTAGGAATGGTGGGAGTTGAAGTCCAAAACACCTTGAGGGCCCAAGTTTGCCTATGCCTGATGCTTGATGTAAATGCATTTTAACCTCTTTGAATCTCTTTAAGGAGAGCAAAGTTGAGTAAAATATTATTATTATTCACAATAATAACGTCAATGGCGGTTGGAGATGCCCTTAGAGACGACAACACCCTTCCCTAGTAACCTGCTTCGACGACGGATCACTCAGAAGTGAAGAAAAAAAAAAGAGTAAAGCTTCACTCGCTTTTATAGACTCCGACGACTCCCGTCATGCAACGCGCTGCGTTCGAAGAGTTCTAAGCCTCGCTTTGCATCCTAGGAACTGTAGTCCTGCGAACGGCCCGTTGTTATGCAAAATATAGAGAACGGAGGGAATAAACAGAGGGGGCGTGGCCAGGGGGAGGGGGCGTGTCCTTGGGAGGGGAGCCGTGTGGCGGAAGTGCTGCTCGCGCGCGCGCCGCTCGAGCAGGTGAGCCGTTGCTTCTCTCTTCTCTCCCCCTCCCCCCTTATTGGTCAGGTGAGGAGGGATGGATGGAAGGGGAGATGATTGACATGTGAGCCCCCTCATAGATAGAGTCGGTTGCCTTCCAGCCCATATCGGTCTCCAGTCGGTGAGAGGCCCAGGGGAGAAGTTCACAGCCCCACTGTGGAATGAATTCAGTTTGACACTACTTCAACTCTCCAGGCTCAATACTGTGTGGTCACTGGAGTTGTGGTTCTGCCAAAGAGTGCTGTTTCCTCACCAAATCAAAACTCTCACTATGCCATAGCATTGACCCATAGCAGTTAAAGTGGTGTCAAACTGCATTAATTCTACTGTGTAGATGCGTCCCACTTTTAGAATGCTGGGTGTTTCCCCCTCCCCCTTAAATTAGTAAGTGGAATAGTGCTGTGAGTCCCCAGATGTTTTGGCCTTCAATTCCTAGAAATCCTAACAGATTGAGAACCACTGGTATACTGTAGTGGGTTGCTGTGAGTTTTCTGGGCTTTATGGCCATATTCCAGAAGCATTCTCTCCTGATGTTTCACCCACATCCATGGCAGGCATCCTCAGAGGTTGTGAGGTCTATTGGAAACTAGGCAAGTGGGGCAATTTTGTGGGTGCTCAGGTTGTATGCAGTGGCGTAGTAAAATGGTGTCAGGGTTTGGTTTTTATAATTTTGTAAACATATTTTCAAGCAATGGATGGTTGAATTCATGGATGCCAAATCTGTGGGTGTAAAGGGCCAACTGTGTACTTTTGGGGGGAAAGAAAATTGGGGGGAGGGGAGAAATCCATAATTATAAGCTGTTGAGTGTATATGTTTTGAAGGACATATATTTGAAGAGAGAGAAGTTTAATCAATGGGGGCCTCATCTAAGGCCCTTCCACACAGCCATATAACCCAGAATATCAAGGCAGAAAATCCCACAATATCTGCTTTGAACTGACCTATCAGACTCCACACTGCCATATATTCTAGTTCAAAGCAGAAAATACGGGATTTTATTCATCTGTGTGGAAGGGGCCCTACACTGCCATATAATCCAGTTTATTAACCCAGATTATCTGCTTTGAATTGGATTATATGGCAGTGTGTAAACTCATTAATTTAATCCAGTTCAAAGTGGATAATCTGGATTCAGATACTGGATTATATTGCAATGTATGTAGATCCAGCAGTATTGTGACCTGCTTCATGTTCCTCCCTTAAGTTTCACTTCATGGGATAAATTGGATTTTGAAAAGTGAAAACTCTTTAAAAAGCACAAGACCAGTGCATTACCAAACCTTTCCGCATAACCCTTTTGTACTGAACCGGTTGCAGACAAAAATAGTAAGGAGGTGGGAGTGTCTTCTCCCATTTACATGGAGAGAATGTCTTTGAACTGGAGCAAAAAGGTCTCTCCAACAACCCTGTGATTCCAGCCATGAAAGCCTTTGACAACACAGTGGTGATCTTTTTATTACCTTCTCCTTTCTCTCCTCACTTTCTTACATGTTCTTGAGCAGGGATCCCCAAACCCTTTAAGAAGAGAGCCAGTTCACTGTTGATTGTGGTTTGTTGTTGCCTTCAAGTTGTTTCAGACTTAGGGCAACCCTATCACAGAGTTTTGTTGTCAATATTTATTTAAAGGAAATTTGTCTCCGTCTGAGGCTGAAAGGAAAGGAGATTTAAGAAGCAATCCCTTTGTTTGGAGGGAGATAAAGGAAAGGAGATTTAAGGAGCAAGAAGAGGGTAGAGGTAGCAGCAGGACGTGAATGGCAGAGGCAGCTGTAGTCTAAAGTTTAGAGCGGGATCCAGGTAAACCATCTTGGCTGAATCTGCCTCCCAGGCCTTAGTTTGGGGACCCCTGTTCTTGAGAAATAAAAGAAAATATTCTTCAGAAATCACCTTCCCTGTAAAATGGGTATAATGTACAGTAGCTTAGAACTGCAAGCGAATCATAGCTCCCCGTAGGCCCTAAATACACTATAGGTACTAGATCCCATAGTCCTGAAATCTAAGTGGAGTCAGTTCTGGTTAGTAGTAGAAGAAGAAACTGATAAAACCACCTCGGTATACCTCTTGCCAGAGAAAGCAGTGTGAACTAAATTGGGTTGCCATATAGGTGACTTGAAAGCATATGGAGGAAGTAGAGATTGAATCTCCAAGTAGAAATCGGTTCAACAAAGTTATCTGCTTGGGGCAAAAGACAGAGGGATCTTTCATACTAAATTACAGCACTATCTTTGCAGACTTTGCCCCGATTGCCAAATTGATGTGAGTTTCAAAAGACAAACCAAACAGGGTTTTGAAGGTTAAGTTAAATATTGAGATAGTAAGGTATAATAAAAGAAGTTGTTTAACATAAGAAGTTAGCAGGATGACAATATTTTCAGCGTTCGTGTTTAGGTTGGGAGGTGGGAAGTCCATTTTCACCTTTTATTTTACTTATGATTATTTTTATTTTATTTATGACTGATTATTATTTGTAGGTGATGGAAGGTGGAGAATTTAGTCTTAATGCATATATTGGTGGTACAAGTGATATATTGCAAAATTCGTAACTTTACAAATTGTATAATTATACTGCTGAAAAAATGAATAAATATATATATTAACATTATTTAAAAATAAAACAAAAGACGAATCAATTGAAGGTTTGCTGAAAGATGGGAAACCATTAATGGGCTTTTTGAGCTATAAGACATCTAATGATGTAATAATCTGTAGATATGGTTACTATTAACTCTAGTCAATTGAATTTAGTTAGATCTGTAATGGTGCATTAATATATTTTTATTGGTTTTTCCTTTTTCTCATCATTTTATGTAGGGAGGGGTGAGAGGATTCAGAGTTCTTTTGTGTTCCAGTTAGTGATTGGTTAGGTTGTATTTATTGTAATAGATTAGTGTTTTAGTAATATATGGTCACTTTAGTTTAGGTTAGGGTTAGCTTTGTGTGTGTGTGTGTGTGTGTGTGTGATAATATACTATATAACTTGCTTCTCCAGGACTCATTATCCACAGTTTCACTGACACTTCTAAAATATTTCTCTGTAAGTGTTTGTGGACCTCTCTAGGTCATTCAGTGCAATCCTATGGCATTCTTCCAGCCCATTCTTTCAGGTCCTGTAGTAGTATTCTATGGTATGCTTCCAGCCCAAGTATAGTCAAAATTTAGGGTTCGCTATTATCCATACTTTCAGGTATCCACTGTGGAGTGTATCCCCAGCAAATACAGTGTCATACTATGTGTGTGTGTGTGTGTGTATAATGTTTTTCTTTTTCTTTCTTCCTTGTCTCTCTCTGAATATTGATTATTCTGTAGTGACTTATTTTGTATTAAAAATCAATAAATATTAAATCTTAAAAAAGAACGACCAATCATCGCAGTATGATTCCACTATCACGATTCAGTCTTATGGAATACAAGAATTTGCACTTGAGGGATGCACATATGCTAGATTTACACTGCCATATAATGCAGTTTGAACTGCATTATATGGTAAGTGTGTGGACTCATATAATGCAGGTTAGTGCAGTTCAAACTGGATTATATGGCAGTGTAGACCCAGCCTTAGAATTCATAGCCAGAGAGCTCTAGTGCCTCACCCAACTATAAAGCATGTGATGTCCCTGTGTCAATTAAACTGGAATACAGTGCTGCAATTGTGTAGTGAAGCACCCAGATTCAGACTATTCAGACAACAGGGTTGGAGTATGAGGGAGAGACGCCAGATGATTGGAGGCGAAAGGTAGGATGAAAAGAAGTGAGTAGATGAGGGTGAAGTTCTGTATGTAAAATAATTGAAAAGCTGTTATGGAGGCACAAAACATGAATAAGAGCTGACGTTAAGCAGCTACGGTAAATTAACAAACAAGAAATGTAAAACTGTAAAGGTATAGCAATATGCTGGAATAGTTTGCAAGGGTGTAGCTAATTAGTACCTAGAACTAGTGTTAATCTGTCTCATTTAAAATAATATTTCTATAATAGAAAAGAGCATTATTGGTTATCCCTCTCAATACGTTCATCTGGAGTGTGAAGGTCTATATTTGTCTCAGAGATGTCGTTAACATCTGCATTTTGAAATAGTTCTCCCTTCTTTGACAGAAGGAAGGGAGAATGGATTGTATATATCCGGAATAACAACTAAATGAGAGAGCCAGTGAGATGTAATGGTTTGATTGTTGGACTTGGGCTCCATCTACACTGCCATATAATGCAGTTTAACTGCATTATATGGCAGTGTAGATGGGACCTCTGACTCCAGGAGACAAGGGTTCAAATCCCTATTCAGCTTTGGAAACCCACTGGGTAACCTTGGGCAAGTCATGCTTTTTCAGCCCCAAAAGTAATAGCAACCTTTCCTTCCCATCCAGATCTTCCCAAGTAAACCATACGAGTGTCTACATAAATCAGAAACTATAAAATTTTTATCTTAGCCACCTTGTTGTGCTCATGTTTCACATTAAATAACTTTAAAGGCTTATACATTTATATAAATTAAGAAAGTAAGTGAACAGAGATTCACAGTTCTCACTTCTAGTATATATAGATCATATACATTCAACTCTTTTGTCCAAATAGTCCAGTATTTGCTAATTTTGATTGACAGTGGCTCGCTCAGGCCTCAGAAAGAGGTGATTTGGAGCCATATTACACTTCATACAGAGATTGCAACCTTTCTTAATCTAAAATCATCTTCATAGGAATCAGTGCTTTTATATTGAGTTAGAAGAGAAAAAAATTGTGAAATTCCGTATTAATACATTTTTATGTTTCTCTCATATTTATTTCAGATTGAATAATGGAATATTGGGTGAAGATGCACAGAAGATGGCTAAAATCTGAAATGTTCCTCTGGAATAATATGTGAATTATATAATATTGCACTGAAGATGTAGGATACTTCCCAAAAAATGCTAGCTCCCTTACTCTGCTGTCCAACAGGAATATTTATTGCTTTTAAACCACTGTAGCCATGAAACACTGAAGTGTCCTGAAGAATTTAATATTTTGTACAGTTGACTTATGGCGTTTTGGAGGAAATCCACACTTTCTCGCATTGAAAATCCTTGTTTCCTAATTTTCTTGATAATCTTTCAAGCAATATTTATCTTGCTACTGTACAGAGGCAGCTCTTCAGTTGTGCTTCAGGATCATTTAGATATACCTAACCAAGTGGACTATTCAAAAACAGAAGATGTGTATACAAATCTCAGTTTGTATGCCCCTGTTCTTGATAAAACAACTATGCGATACTGCACATCCGATACTGTGATGAATGGTATGTATGACATTAATTTGTTGAAGTGCAGAGTAAAATACCCTTTTTTCTTCCACAGACCTAGGGTCATAAGTTGATCTGGGTCAGTGCAACAGCTTAATTATTTGACTAAGATGTGGAAACCATATACAGATGTTATGGGCACTACTCAACAGGCTGTGTCTATCAATAGATGTTGTATGAGGGCAGTTTCCTCTTCTTTCTGCAATTTTCCATGTCTTAAAATCCTGTTGTTGGGGCTGGGAAATTATCTGGTGTGAGTGAGCAGGGTGAGGAGCCACCTGCCACTTTTACAGTATCATTGAATGTATGTCTTTGTAGTATATAGATATGTGTCCATTTTGTGCTGGGATATGCCCCAGTTGTACTGATGTGCTGAAGCAAGCTCAGTATTAGTTACTAGTATTGGAAAAATAGATGGAAATAGATAACTTTTTGTCTGGTTTTTAAGAGAGAAAAGTCACCTGTGGCTTTTCTAATGATGGGATTTCAAAATATATTTCCATCCAGTTTCTCTATCCAATAGAAAATATTTGCATTTCTCTTTCTATATTTTGAGTCTAGGCAACAAGTATATATTCTCATGACCATGTCTGCTACTTTGTGTCTTTGTCTTCTTATGTGCTACATTGCATATGGTGGGATCTCAATTACTAACATAGAGTTGAAACTGGATAACCCGTTAATGGACCAAATAGTGCTTACCTTAGGCTAGTTGACAAGCTGTTTAAGATGAATTATTAAGTCATTCTTTTTATAGATACTGTTCTTTTCCTTTTCAGCCAAATTAGAAAACTGAAAAATCTGAAATATTGTAAGAACAGTCAAAATACCTATTTGATAATGAATTCTTGAGGATAGGTCAGACACTATTCTTTTATAGTGTATTTATGCGAGACTGCTTATATTAAATACAGTAGCTGGTTTGTAAGTCATATTTTTGGAACTTTTCTGTATTGTAGCAATGTTTTGTAGATAATAATACTTTACAGTATTTAGAAAAGATCTAATTGTAGATTTAGTGAAAGTTCAGGTACAACTGAAGGAGAAAGAATTATTATTTCTTGTCTATAACACAGTTTGGACTGTTTGCAGAACTTCAAAAGGCAACTTATGTTAGGAGCAGTTCTAGTTTTGTACCCCCAAGACAAAGACACTGAAGTAGATTCTTGACTTGGTTCCTTCTAATAGCAGATGCTTCAGGATGTGCCTGCATGATGATTTTAGCAAGTATAAGACCATCCCTGGGTTATATTGTTATATCACTCACATAACATTCACTACCAGCCTTTTTGATGCATGACATCTGTTTCCAAGGGTACCTATGCTATCTGAATTGATCAAACACAACATTCTGTTCCACTGCATTTTCTCATGATAATGCAAATGTCTTTGTACATTATTATTGTTTATGTATTTCTCACTTTTTTTCTATCCATAAGGAAGACTCAAAGAAGCTTACATTAAAATAATTTCAATACAATTTAAAATCTAAAAATATACAAACATTAAAACATAATTAAATATCAATGGTATTAAAACATTCACAGTTAAAATCCATAAAAACATAATCAAAGCTAAAAACCACAGCACCCCCTGGCTTGATGTTATAAACCTTCTTATTTAAAAGCCTATCTGAATAAAAAGCTTTTAGCCTGCTGACAGAAGGACAACAGGGAGGAGGCCATTCTGGCTTTCCTGGGTATTGTGTCATCTTCTGTGATTTTCCACTGCTCCCCAACATAGTCTCTGTTTTGGAGACATCCTTCACCCAGCAAACAGAGCCCAGCTATAATGATCCTGACAGTAGACAAAATCACAGAAAAACTAGAAAATTGCAGCATCAAACTGTAGAATTGGAAGTTTCCATAAATTATAATCTACTCCAAGGCTGTGATAGTCAATATAAAGGTTGGTCCCCTTCCTGCTTCCTTCTCTTGGCCAGATTAGAAATTCACAGGACAGGATCAAGCAACTAAGTAGGTGGCAGGCTACATACATACAATATTTCCTTTCTCTCATTTTACATGGGCATTGTTAAGTGTAGACTTTGAGCTTTCAGTAGATGGCAGGATTAAAAAGCAGAACTGTAGCATCAGTAAATGATAACCTTAATTAAAATGCTACCAAGAAGAACAAAGAACAATATCCACCATACTTTATTGAGGATGTGCGAATAATATGGACATTTTGCAACTACTTAGTCAAAGCTAGGAATTGAGCATTATCAAGCCTTATTCAGATACTTTTTGTATTATCAAAATGAGCTTGTCTTGGCAACAGTGATAAAACCCCAATTTTGAAATTTGGGCTGATGTTCTCTGCCTTGTCTTAGAATGGTGTCCTGGCTAGCTCTTGCTATGAAGTATCATCTAAAGAACTATTAAGAAATGTAAAGCAGATGTTTTAAGGGTGTTTAAGTTATAAGGGCTAAGAGTCACAAATATCTGTCAAGATTGCAATCCTTTAGATGCAAAATCATACTGGTGTCACACAAATGTATGGTAAATGAACCAACCTAATATAAATAAGAGCTTCTAAGAAATAATGCTTCAATTAGACTTAACAATTCAAAACCAAAATGTTCTTTTTACCACTTGAAGCCTATGGAAGTTATAGAAATGTCCTAATCTTAAAATTCAGATGTAAAGTTACTCAAGTAATAGTTTAGAACCTGATTTAAATTATGCAGAAATGGAAAATTGAAACTGTCATAATTTCATTGTTAATATTGCATGTTAGTCATCATCATCTCTTAATTTCATCCTCATTAAATAAATATTTTGAATTTCCTCATTTGATGTTATTGGAATTTTCAGTATTTTCTAATCTGTTCTAATTGTCTGGTATATAAAACTGTTGAAAGAGACTGCCATACTGTTTGTGTTGGTTTTGCTCGTTTCATTGCTGACCCATGGTACTTTGTCTTACATGTATATGAAATAACAAAGATCTGTTCCATTATGCAATGACAATCCATAGACTTGCTTGAATTGCATGAATCATTGATTTGCTCCATATAAATCTTAAACTGTGGGGGATACTTTGATATGCATTACCTCTCTTAGCTCTAAATCCTTTAGCTCTAAACCAGCACATTTCTGCAACGACCTTGCTCTGCTGGTGCAATGTTATGTTCATCTACATGCTCGCCCAGCAGTTGGAATAGCCCTATTATAAGCAGGATCAATCTATCAGAATATTAAGTAGTTGGTCAATGTATGGTTTTGTTCTAACCTCTGGTGTCAAGGCTTTTGTTTGTGAAAATGGAACATTTTTAATTTTAAAATGTTAATTGAAGTGCTGTGACTTGAGTGACCCTGGGAAGCTGCATTGTATACTTAATAGCATTTGCTATGTAGAAACGAATTAAGGATTGATTCCACAGCTTTATTTTTCCTCGTTGAAGGAATAAGAAACATGATACAACTGAAAAATTCATATGAAGTTGATTAGCTTCTTTATGATGCCTGCTCAATGTAGATTTTACATCCTGTCATAGCCACCAGATGGAACGTTTACAGGAATAATTCTTGGATTATGTTCCCTTTCTTCCTCTGTTGTGGTTGCAATGTGTTCAGAATAATTTGTTTTTATTTAAGACTATCTGCACCTTGATGTGTGTCCAAACCTGGACAAACTGTGATTTAGTTATTTACTAAATTGAGATCATAGTTTACAAAGGCAGGTGGGTATCTTGTTGGTTACCACCATTTACAGTAGGCATATTGAATCAACTGTAGAATAGCGAGTCAACACAGAGATTAATCTCATTGTTGGGAACTAAGAATAGAATTCAAGCCATAGACATTAAACGCCTCCAGAGGAAGAAAATAACGTGCATGAGAGCTCAAGGCTTATATACCATCCTTTTATTGTTAAAACAAGGCTTTTAGAAGTACTGTCTGCTAGAAAAACAATATACCTGACTCTTCTCCAAATTGCCACCATCAACGTTGGAGAATGATTTGTCCCAGTGAATGTAAACACTGATCATGAAACTTGTATTTCACAGTAGTCTTCTCTCACTCACACACAAACTTGTCTTCTACAGTTGGACCCTTGACTATCACCTTCGATATCCTACCCAGTGAAAGAACAATAATTGACAAAAACCCATATGTCCAGTCGGGTGGCTGCTATAGCCCTCCTCATTGCCTAGCCAGTTACAAAACTGCTGTCATCGTACCCCACAGGAATCGTGAGAGGCAGTTGCACCACTTTCTCTATTACCTTCATCCCTTCCTCCAGCGTCAACAGCTTTACTACTGTATCTACTTGATCCATCAGGTAAGCCCAGCCAAAGGCATATTTGAAGTCCCTAGCTCAGCTCACATGTATATGTAAATGAATTATACTAACACAAACATGTGTATTTGTCATTCAGTCTACTACTTGCGATTGTCTACAAAATTCATAGTAAGAGCAAAAGTTGCTTTATATGAAAACTTAGAGAGATGAAATTTCAAGGATGAAAGAGCTTTCTGAATTTTATGTGGGTTATCTTTTAATCAGCCATGCTGTTTTTTGTGCCAGGCAGGAGAAATGCTGTATATTCTGCCTTGTCCAGACTATTACCATGCATCCTTTTGGGAAAGAAGCACTCAGTTCATGTGGTCACTTGATGATTTTTAAAAATAATTATTGGTAACCAAGGGAAAATATTAAAGGGGATGCTTGTTAGGAAGGGAATATTTTTGTGTCATGCACATTCAGCCTTGTCTTTTACAGCTATGAATCCCAAAAATTCCCATTTCTATTCTTCACTTTAGAACTGCTGCCTCTTCAGTGTAATAAGAATCCTGAAGATGTCAGGATGCTTGGTCCAGAGCATGATTATTCTGTTTCTTCTGTCCCTTCCTTCGCTTTGCATTATCCATTTTCAGGATCTTACTATTTAATTCATTTGTTATTCTGCACTTCTGATTCAGTCCTCCTTTTCTCATGATTGGACCTCTTCCCAGTGTTCAGCCTGTTTTGTTTGAAGTGTTAATTCCACCAATAATAATACTAGCTCTTCCCACTGATATTAGACAGCAGAAGGTCTACTTTTCTTTTAAAAAAACATTATATGACTCAACCAATCACATAATTATCTTCTGTATCAAAAGGGTGATACAATCTGCATTTTGTGAGTAGACATTGCCTTGTTATCACTTTATTCATTTAGTCTGTGACTGAATTGCATGCTCTCTTACCAGGATGGAAGTGGTCCATTTAACCGAGCAAAACTCCTTAATGTTGGAGTCCGTGAGGCCCTGAAGGATGATGACTGGGACTGCCTGCTTCTGCACAATGTGGATCTCATTCCAGAGAATGATTATAATGTTTATATCTGTGAAGAATATTACCCCAAACTCATGTCTTCTGCCATTGACGTGTTAGATTACAGGTAATTTCATTTTTATTGTGTTGAGAACTTTCAGTATGATTAGGGCAAATATTGTCATGTAAATCAGTGCTTCTAGAGAATTAAAAAGAGCCAAGAGGGAAGATTTCTTTCTGTTTTTAAAGAACTGTATAGTTAATGTAAACAGTAAAGAATGGATGCATAATTTTATATGCCCTTCTTTGTGTACAATTCCTATTATCTGTTTCTGATTTAAATGAGTAGGAATTTAATGAGTAGGAATTGGTACCAAAATTAGAAATATTAATGTTGTGAGGAAAAGGATACAGTTAATGCAAACAGAAAATCCAAATAGTTGTGGTAAAATTAAAACTAGCTAAATCTTCATTAACAATGCTAAAATACTGATGCAAAGAATTAAGTGCTGAAGCTATTGGTGAAGATGATGGAAAGTGAGATAATTTTTCAGTAAATTGTGGGTCTGCTGTCTCTATACATTTCCCTTTTGCCAGTAAGTATACAGACTTCTGTATAACAGAAAATAACCAATTTGTTGCATGTGAATCATCTATTTGACACTTTTGGGTTGTAATCTTATACACACTGTCTTATGTTACGTTCTCAGTATAAATATGTTTTAGGCGTTTATTGCATGTTGTCCTGATAAATGCCCAGATTGCTTCTGTGGAGTTAGATTTATCTTCATAGAGGGCCAAATCCAACTTTAGTTCTTTCTGGAGTAGACCCACATAAATCAACGAGAAGTTAATTTAGTTGTGACTGACAAGAGCCATTCATTTAAGTAAGACATATATTAGATTTAGTCTAGAGAAATTTATTATCGTACTTTCAGCAAAACAGTGTTAACTTATTTGTACTTTAGTAAGAATTAAGTATTTGTTACAAAGAAAAGCAAGTTCCCTTGTAATGGTAATTAAAAATCAGTACCAGTTCTAGGTCAGAAGAAGGCAAAGGCAAACTCCTTCTGAACAAATCTTGCCAAGATAGTTTTGCCTTTGGGTCACCATTAGCTGGAAATGACTTGCAGGCACACAACAGTCAGTTCCAGGGTGCTTCTATAGTTCATACCGGTATATTGCCAGTTGAACTCAACCCTGCCTTTCAAATTTGCTCTTTAGGTCATTTCTTAAATAATTTAATTTTGGGAGGATGGTTTTCGAAACCGTTAGCATGTCTCACTTCTATGAAAGTACTGTGAATAACTTAACATCACTAAATTTTTGCCCAAGGTATTTGCCTCTATGTCTGGATAATATTTTGTAATGTTTTACTGAAAAGCTATGTAGTTGTTGCTCAGCACCTTGAAATTAAATGTACAGTAATTAATCAAGACTCATTGCTGTTTATCCAAATAAGACTTACTTCCATCTCAACTATATGTAGGATCATAGTCTTAGCATTGGGGTGCAGCAGCATTGAAACTTGATAGAACTCTGTATGATGAACCCATGAACTTTTTCCATAAGCAAATATACACACAGTTCTTTCTACTCTGGTGTGAATGCTAAATGTGCATTAATATGAAAACTACTTCAGTTTATGCTGCATGTGAAACTGAAGAAAAAGTTATTATTCTGATATTTTATAGCCATTTGATGACAACTCCACAAGATGTTTTGTTTTGGTCTATGTTTGTATACCGCCCTGAATTTATTTTTGTATGTAGCTTGCCCTACTGGACATTTTTTGGTGGCGTGACTGCTTTAACGCCAGAACATTACATGAAGATCAATGGATTTCCAAACACTTACTGGGATCGAGATGGTGAAAATGATGACATTGCTAAAAGGTATGATTGAGGGACGGAGTCACTGAAAAAAGATGAAAATGTACACCAGCCCCAATTTGGCAGTTTTATTTTCCCATGCACTATTTTTAAATACTGTACTACTTTTCAAGGACAGTTATTAAAGACCGGGAGATACGTAAGTTAAGTATCTAAATCTCAACATAAAATTCATTTGAGTTTTATGTATACCTTACACACATAACTTAAAAGTAATTTTACATATAATACATTTGATAATTTTGTCCATAAAACAGAGTTGGTGTACATAGAAGCACCAAAAAGTAGTCTTGTGTGGAGAATTTTGGATTTTGTAGCTTTTGGAATTTCTAGATAAGGGATACTCAAGTCTGTACGAGCTTGTCTGGTTTGTTTATACCTAGAATATTAAGAATAAGCCAAGCAGCTGCTTTCACCGCCTCCACTAAACTGCTGCTTTTACCAGTTGGAGTCGGCCTCTCCTCCCTTTTCATAGGCTTAACTGTCCTTTGAGGAAGAGCAACAGGACTATCTGCTTTGGGAGCATAAAGGTTTTATTTGTATGCTCTAGAGTCTTAATTGCTGCAATAGGAATAAGATGACATTAGTTTCTTTCTAGCAAACTCCCCATAATGTCTACCTGAAACAACAATATCAAGCTGTATTATAGCCACTTTCAGGAAGATCAGGTAGCCAAATATTTTTGCGGTGACTGCAGCTTGGAAAGGGGCAAAGACAAACTTGGATATTTTTAAAAATGATTTGTGACCTGTACTGGGAGATTTCCTACCTAACAAGGGAGGTCAAATGCTTTATATAAAGTATGGAGGAGTGTAACAGTAGAGATATTATACTAACAATATATCCTTAACAGCTAAGACACTATTCAAAATGGGCTCAGTAAGCATTCAGTTCCTTCCTGTATGCTGTGGTAGATGGTGAGATTTAGCAGTCTTCTGCAGAGCATACTCAAGGCCTATCATTGACTGTCCCCAGGGTTTTCTACATAAAAATGTTTTGAGTTGAAGGAGCATCTTGCAGTGCTGTGCTGTTGTATAATGTGACACAACTGTCAGAAAATGAGGCTTGTTCAATTTAATTCCACCCATCCTGTATGAACAAATTAACCAAACCGAACTCGGTATGGTCCTGCTGTACTGAAAATGTTTTACTTTAGAAAGCTGGAAAGGGAATTGTATATACTGAATTGTTGCACTGTACTTTATCTTGGTTAAAGTGTTTTCTTATTGAGAAGCACTCTTCTGTGATGCATTGTCCTTATGCTCTGAAATAACATTTTCCATTATGTCTTCTTTTCAAAAGGATACAAATTGTAGGAATGAAAATAGTTCGGACGCCACTTGTTATTGGACGATATAAAACGGTGGATGGTACACAACTGTCTGATTTTCCACAGGAAATAAGGTGACTACAGGTTTTTCTTTGATCCTGTGCCTTTCTCCTCCCTGTAGAAAGGCCAATCAGACATGGAGCACTAGCATGAAATTGTCCTTAGATCAGTACATAATTCTAGATCAGAGGTGTCAAATTTGTGGTCTTCCAGATGTCCCCAGCCCTCAGAAGCCCTAGCCAGCTTGTCCAGTGGCAAGGAATTCTGGGAGCTGAAGTCCAAAACACATGGATGCCTACAAATTTGACACCACTGTTCTAGATGATACAAACAGGATCCTTCGCATTTCCAATAGTGTATATCTGATGAATTGCCAGCAAAATGTGGTTTGTGTTTGAACTGAAGTGTTGCAAACAAAAGCCTGTGGTACCTGGCAACTGCATAAGAAACTAATCTAAATCCTATCAGTACAAACTGCTTCTGGCAGTTTAGAAATGTGAGGGGACACTCTATATATGCTGAAAGACATATACATTTGGTTGTTCAATTACTTCACAGCAGTGAGGAATGAAACCAGAACAATTCTTAGGGGCAGAAAACACTAGCCAAAAAAAGCAATTGTAAGGGTAAGTTTTCAAAGGACTTTTCAGGAACTTGAAGTGGGAGCTCTCTTCTCCAACGTCAATAGTTTTTTTGGGGGGTGGGGGTGCTTTGCTTCCACCAAAACTCTTTTTGCAGTGGTGGACTGTATCTGGAGCCAGACCACAGAATGTGGCAAAATGCTAGCATTTCATCTGCCAGTCTTCATCCACATTTGGTAGATAGGTGCTTAACTCTCTAGAATTTAATTATTAATTTCATAAGCTTATTTTATTGCTTTGCCTGTTGACTTTTATGAAGGGCATTCTTTTGTACACCAAATATCCTGTTGATGAACATCCCATATTGGGAGGAAGCCAGGATATAAATGTCTTCATCCTGTCCCTTGATTTCCTTGAAAACTCTTCATGCTTTGTAGTGTAAGAAAAAATATTCATTTATCTTTGCTGAAAACTCAAGCTATTATATATTAAAAGACATACAGTAATCTAGTCACCAAATTTGAGACTCAATATGAAAACTGAATTTCTAGCATTTTGTTTTCACTTCATTAGATACACCCATAGACAGTAGTCCATGAAAACATGTTCAAAATTTCTTTTTTCCAGTCAGATTGGCTTTTAAAAAGTCTTTTTGTGTTAAAACAGTGTAACACACGTGACACTATGAATACTATTGGACATTGTCAGCTATTCCATTTTTATTCTCTACTATCCTTGGGGGCCCCTGGTGGCACAGTGTGTTAAAGTGCTGAGCTGCTGAACTTGTGGACCAAAAGGTCCCAGGTTCAAATCCCAGGAGCGGAATGAGCACCCGCTGTTAGCCCCAGCTCCTGCAAACCTAGCAGTTTGAAAACATGCAAATGTGAGTAGATCAATAGGTACCACTCCGGCGGGAAGGTAACGGCGCTCCATGCAGTTATGCCAGCTACATGACCTTGGAGATGTCTATGGACAACGCCGGCTCTTCGGCTTAGAAATGGAGATGAGCACCAACCCCCAGAGTCGGTCACAACTGGACTTAGTGTCAGGGGAAACCTTTACCTTTACCTTATCCTTGGGATGCATAAATTCTGCATTTTTTGCTTTCCTTTTCCTTCAGACCCCAGTTACACACGAGGGAAACATGGAAAGATGATGGAATGAATTCTCTTGACTTCAAACTTCTGGCAAAGAAGAAGTATCCTCTTTATATGAACATTACTGTGGATATTGGGGCTGCACCCATGATCTCTCTTCAGGGCAAAAAAGAAGGGAATAAAACAAGTTTTGGCAACTTGTGAGCCTTTTTGCAATGCTGAAGTTCTCTCAGGAAAAAAAAAAGATGTGGGTGGGTAGATGTAGCTGCCCCTCTGAGGATGAAGCTTTTTTTTTTTTTTTTTTTGGGTAAGCTACCTGTAAGCCATAACAATTTCAGGAATGAAAATCACACATCTGACTGAGAGATGTAGGAAGCATGTCAGGGAGCCAGGCAGCAAGATGACATTTCCGTCACCAGAGAGTCCCCATGGAAAGCTGTGTGATGGGATAAAACACAGCATTCTCTAGCATATTAAAAGTCAAGGCATCCTAATAATCTTTGTTCTGACAGCATACCCCTGAAAAAGCACCCAAATTATGCAAACACTGGACTTGACTTAGTCACTTCCTTTTGAACTCACCAAAAGGAAAATCCTCTTCCCAGTCTGACTGCAGAAGAACCTGGGAACGAGCAGTAGGTCTTCTATACAATCTTCCCATGGATTTGTTGTATATGTGTTGTGAAGTGCAGTATCTACTGAAGCCTACACTCCGTCCTGATTCTTGAACAATTCTTAGATCAGCCTTCCATGTGAGGTCCCTGTAGATGTTTTGCTCATAATTCCCATCAGCCATTGACAAACTGACCAGGACTGATGTGAGCTGTAAACTAAAAAACTTAAAGAGAAGGCTAACTTTGGTTATAACAAGTAGAAATTGTGCATCCGTCCAGATGTTGCTGGATTTCAGTTTCCAGTATTCTTACAACTAGTTTGTAGGAGTTGCAGTCCAGCATGTGAAAAGACATGTAATTCCTATTCTAGATTTAAACTCATAGGTACTTACTGTTATTATACCCTCCAGCAACTGGCTGGAAGATAAATGGGGATATTTGACCTATTTTAGGCATCTCATTGTAGCTTATTTTTCACTGGAAATCAAATTTTCTTTCAGCAGTGTTAAGGCTTTAAGAGTACAGTTAAATGTTAACTATATTTCAGAGTATTACTTTTGTAAAAGTGTATTTTTCAATGAATTTAAATAAACCTATTGGCTTATGAAAGAACTCAGATGTGCCTTGGCTACTTTCAAAGGAAACCTTTCTTACCAAGTTTTATTAGCTGAACTTTTGAGACTTCTGTGTCCCAGGAGCTTCTGTTACACAAATATATCAGGCGAGACCTGGTGAGGCAGCCCTGATTCTCCAAATACCTCACTGTGAAAGAGGCGCTAGGCAGGCTCCATCAGTTTCAAATAAACACAGGTTGCTTACCTGTAACTGGTTCAAGTGGTCTTCTGTGAATTCACACCTATGGAAAAAATTGTGCCTGCACAGTGCAGTTTGGAACTTTCTAGTTCTCTCCAATACATTTTGGCGGTAGCCTCATTCATGCTCCTTAGTGTATATATACTATGGCAGTCAACAACATAGCCTTTTTTCTCCACCATGCCAGCAGCTAAGAACCTTCACTTTTCATTGCAATTCTATGGATAAACACGGACTTCGGACTTGACAACAGACCAGCCTGAAGATTTGGCTTTGAAGAACAGCTTGGCTACTACTTTTAAGAAGCACCTCAATTGCAAAGGCAAGATCCCTAATAATGACGGCCGCTCAAAATGCTTATTGTGTTTGGGGAGGTGCATATTATGTTATGTAAATATTACCAAGCATTTTCCCCAATGGCTAGAAAAAAATAGAGAGCAACACCTCAAAGCACTCTTTTATGAGACAGTCTTCTCTGCCAAGCAGCCGGCAAAGGGCTAGATGCTCTCGACATCAGCAGCTTCTAAGCCCTTGACCTCAGGATCGTCATTGGCTGTCAGCAGTCTGAGGAAAATCCCAAAGGTTCCAAACTCTGCAGGCACAATAATTCCCATAGGTGTGGATTCACAGCAACCACAAAGAACATTGTTTTATTATTTTTTGTTTTTGCAGATTGGTTCATATTTTCAGTTTGACTTGTTATAAATATTAGAATGTAAAGCCAGTAATAATGCATGAACTATTTTACAATACATTTCTTAAGAGCAGGATGAGGAAGCAAAATTGTTTTGTAGCGTACTACTATAATCCTAATCAAACATTGATCTCATTTTCTGACAAATGTCAAAACACAAAAAAGAATAGCAATATTTTCCTCAAAGCATTTAGCAGAAACCTTTAACCCAACACTGGAAAAACTATGTGCCCTTCTAGATATTGTTGGACTGCATATCCCAGAAGTCCTCAGAGGTATAGCCAATTAGGAGAAAATGAGGTAGCAACAATCTAGCAGCCTCTGGAGATCACACTGCCTAGCTTTTATCCTTTTATCCTATCATTGGTCCAGGAACAAGTAGTAATAACTAATTTGTTCACTCAACTAACCTAAGCAGCCACTTTAATTTGTATTTCATCCTAAATTACATAGATAGTATGAAAGATGTGAATTTGCTTTGTGTACAGGTGGTAAAGACACAAATCTCATCCATGGAGTTTGCAAAGCGACACCTTGATATTTTCTCATAATTTTATTTTTGAACACTTTTTACATCTCAATAAAAGTAACACCCAAAAATATTTTCTTTAATGATTCCAATTAGTTTTTATTTCTTTTTAAAAAATAGAACTGGTAAACAAAGATTGATTTTCTTCTAACAGAAATATCACTGTTGAAGTCCTTGTAGCAGTTGTGATGTTTCACTCCTCCCAATAAAACCTGCTATACTTTTACATAGAAAATGCAGGGTTAATTAAAGGCCCCCAGAAGTCCTTTCCTCCACAAGACACTTGCTGTGTTTCTAGGCAATTCTGCATCGGAACAGTGTGCCTATCATGCAGGGAGTTTCAAATGCCTACCTGTTGTTAATTCTGTATTCATTTGCCATCCTTCTTAAATACAAAAAAACAACTTTGCAGCTGCCATTATTACAAACTAGCTGACGAATAAAATAGGCTTCTGACATATTCTTAAACTGACACACTAATTGGAAAGCTTAACTAAGACAACAGACTCCTCTTTGGTGAGACCTGCTACATTCTAGTGAGTTTTCTGCTTTCTCTCGTTCTCACTGCATCTGTTCTTACAGGGAAGTACTATATACCGTTCTCTCAGATATTGCTTATGATGATCACCGATTCGTGTAAGAACCTGCCATTGTCAACATTGTTAGCCTATTTTGTATAAAATGTAGGAAAATTGAATTCATTCTGTTGAATGAAAAAGCCCTTGTCTCATCTTTGCACGTTTGAAAAAGTGTGGCAGTGCTGTTTGTATAAATCCCTCTTTCCACTTCAAAAAGGTGGAGATTCAATGTCAACTATAAAAAAGATAGCTTTCAGATGGAGGGGAGGGACGAATTCCTCTCTGAAAAAAAGAATTGTTTTTATCAAAAAAAATCTGACCGATACAAATGTCCCCCCAGTTAAACTCAATCATGAAAAGACCAGTGCTATCCTCAGAGAATAGCTATCAAAATTACCAGGGATTAAAAATGTTATTATTTCTCTCCCCCCCCCCCCCCCACTACCACCCCATGTATTTGCTGCTGGGGAATAATCCAAAACAAGGATGTCCAGTTGCCCTAATGCTAGAAGACGCCCCTTCCCAATCTTTCCAACAAAACCCATTAGGCACAAAAGAGATGGTTATGAAATCTTCGTTGGCCTGCCAAAATCCACTGTAATGTTGGTATACAAAGGGTTGTACTCCATAGAGAGCAGGTTATAAGAGCAGGAGTTGAGGCCATCCATTTTCCATACTCTAGATACCTGACGCAAAAGATTCATCCTAAACAAATAAAAGGAATGATAGATTATAAGATAAGGAAACCCCTGTTTCAGACCAATGAAGAGAATATAATATCTTGAAAGCAGAGGAATTTAAAGTTCCACTATGTAATTAAATTGCAACTTTGGAGATAAGATGCACCAAAACAATGAGTTTTCTGCACTCGTTTTGCAGTTTTGAACTGGCACATCCAAATATGTGGCAATAAAAGGTGGTGTACAGCAATTATCTGATTGAGTTTAACAGTCTCAGCTTCAGTAGTAGCATCAGAATTTTTTTTCAAGTTAGGTGGGTTTCTCTTCCCTCCCTTCTTCTGCTTATCTTTTTTATATTCCCCTTCCCCCATTGTCTCTTATTTGCTGATTCTTTTATTTTTTTCTTAAATGAAATATCCTTAGGTTTGTTTGAACAGAACCAGAAGGGTCTTTCCCATTCTTCCAACCTCTCCCATGCCCTCCCCACAACCCCTTTCCCTTTTAAAGTCCTGCACTGCTCTGTCCTTTTTATCTTCTTCATTAACACTGCCTTTTTTTACTCCTCCCATTTGGTTATCTGCATGTCCCTGACATCTTTCTCCCTCTCACTCTGTCTCTTTAACCCCCCTCCCCCCGCCAATAGACAGAAAGAGAAGAATTAAAGCTGCATACACAATACAGTGGAAAGGCGGAAGTGTTTGAATAACTTCTTTCTGACTTTCCTTTTTCAAAACCAGGGAAGAGTTAGAAGAATGAGTTAAGAGCCTTGAATGCACATAGGCAGAAGTGTTGTAGAGAGTTGGGTTGTTGGGCTGAGGGTGAGATCTTACATGCTTTTCCTTGAAAGCAAATGTCTCCAGAGATCAGGGGTCATTCAGGGAGGGACTGGGGGAGAGAGAGAGGAGGGAGGAAAGGAGTCCATCCATTTGGCTGTTTTCATTTGCTTTGGCAAAGCTATGATCAGGGCAAATGGGAGTCTCTGACTTCCTGCAGGCCACATAATTGACATGGCGGGCTGGATTTGACCCACGGGCCTTGTGTTTGACACATGTGGTATAGGCCAAAATGGTATTCAACTTGAGGAATTACAACTTCCACCATTCCCAGTCAACAGTACACCAAATTGTGAAAATTGTGTCCATCCTATATCCCATCAACCTGCTTATGCTTCTGAGCAGATCCCTGTCTCACCTCTGTCCATTTGCCTCATTCCCTCGGTCTCTTGTATGAAAGATCATTGTGTACTTGGCTACACTGGGAGAAGGCCTGATAACCTTCATTTTCTGCATTTCAACCCTGAAAGCAAGAACATAATGATTAGGGAGCAATAAAGTTAAAACCTATAGAGCAGGAAGTGTATACTTCAATGACTAGTCAGGAGGGATACAGTATATGCAACCTTTTAAAATTTATCACTGTCAGCTAACGACACCTGGACACATTTATGAAAACAAATAAGAGAACTGGTTGTAAGTTTTCTTTCTTAGGTTACCTGCTCATCAGCCTATCTTGAGTAGAATTCTAAGATGTGCCAAAATAAGGAAAATATAACAAGTCACCAATTACATGGAAATTAATAGAAATCAATAATTCTACTAATGGTAATGGGGTAGTTCCATAAAGGACAATGAAACTTTCCTAAGACACGTATGTCATTGTTTCTTAAATGTTTAAATTACAACAATTTTTAAATAAATGCAGGAAAGAAACTGTGACTTGTTTGCTGTTACTAGAACAGTCAAGCTAGAGAAGAATTCCCATGAGGATATAATGCAATGATTCTAGCTTGAAGACAAAATATATGGAACCACAGAGATATTAGGATACCAAAATATCCACAGCAACAATTAATTAATTATTAGAAAATTACAGCCAAAGGATTCCTCACAACGAGGGCTACGGAGCAATATTTTCTTTAAAATAATTTATATTTAGAAGTGAATAACTAATAAATGCCAGGGCTAAGACGAACCCACCACAACAACCAGTTTATTGCTATAGAAAGAGACAGTAATTCTGGAAAGCATTTACTGCAAGGAATGTATGCAGCACTTTACAGAATTCTCTGCCTCTTGTACCCAAAACTCTAGCTGTCTTTAGAACTCTGTGAAAATAGTATACAGATGCATGTTTTAAAAATCCCAAATGCCATTGTTTTTCAGAAGAAGAGGAAATAGTTTTGTGAAGAATTGATATGAAGCAGAGAAGGCTGCCCACATATCTCCTGCAACTTCTTTGCCTCCAGGGACATCTTCTCTGCAGAATTCTAGATGAGCCTTTGCCCCATTAAAATGCTAGCAAAAACGTATAATAGAGGGAAATGAATAGAAAACCGAATTGCCAGGTCATACAGCTGAAACACAACAGACATTTTTTTAAAGGTTGCTCATCTGGAAAATATATAAGAACTATAATAACCCAGAAAGAAGGAAGAGATCCAGTAATGTATAAAGATTCCCAAATAAGCAAGGAATATTATGTTTCAGTATAATCCTTGCAGCATTAGGGAACATGCTAATCAATTACAGACACTTGGTGAACTGGACCCAAAGACCTACTGCATACACTCATGAATCGGTCCAGAAATTTTAGTCAAAAAATTGACCCCCAAAACCGGGTTGACTTATCCATCACAGATCAATGTAAATTTTATACCTTAAATTTAATTTAAAAGGAATCATCCTCTTCTCTGAGTGGGAAAAGGTGAAAGCTTAGTCGATCAATTGACAACCTATAAGAAACAGTTACACCTCTACTCTCTTTGCCATGACACTGCTTCTGGCCTTTCTGAATGCCTGGGTGGGAAAATTGTGATGGCAGCCAGGGGTGGCTGGCCCCCAATACAACACTGCTGCTCTCTCTGTGGAATGACCCTTATCCATAGGTCATGTCAAAATCCAGGATTTTGGCCCCAAAACTTGCCCTTGACTTATACATAAATATATACTGGACTCCAAAGTAGAATAGATCTACTGAGTCTTTGCTGTCAAATTAATACTAATGCAAATTCTACACCTTCAACAGGTCTACTCTATTTTGGACTAGTAACTGGATTTAGTCCTGGCTGCAGAGTATGCAGGAAGTTAATTTATGCTGAATGAGGCCATGGGCACCTTACACTGCATTGTCAACAAGGAGTGACATTTCACTCTTTTAATGGTGTCTTTTCCCGCAGTTATACTTGGCAATAGCAGGATGTGATGACCCATGGGCCTTGTAGTCCTGCTCAGGACATTGTAATTCCTGATGAAGATGAAAACTTGGGTTTTTTACCTTCCCAGTCTGAACTGGATTCCTCTCAGCCAGATCTTTCCCAGGCAGATCTGGGAACCTTGCACCTGCAAGAAAGTTGTCTCCCAGAAGTATGTCAAACAAGCCCAGAGCCTACTTCTCCCGTATTCTTGCGCCGGGAGTTTTGTAAACAACAGAGAAGTTTGGATTCAGCTTCGCGCAGGAGTGCGAGGATTGCAGCTAAGAATGTGGCCAATTAAGACTGCTTCTCGTGAGAATCTTTGGGGAGTCTCACATCTGGTCTCAGAGTTAGCTTTCGGTTCTGATTCCCAGAGAACTGCTTCGGCGGGAAAGCTAGACTCTATTTAGGTGTTTTACCCGCGTAGTAACTTCGCGGAGTCAATTCGTCAGCCTACGGAGCGAGTTGTGTCTGGACAGCGCGCTCCGGTTCAAGCCTCGCTCCTGCTCAAGCCTTGCCTTGCTATCCAGCCTTCGCCTTGCTTCCCAGCCTTTGTTTATCTACGGACCTTGCCTTGTTTCCCAGGATCAATCCTTGCCTTGTTCCACGGATTTATCAAGTTATTCCACGGACCTTGTTCTTGTTCTTAGTTACCTTGTTCCACGTTCAAGCCTTGTTTTAAGTATCAAGTTACTTCCTAGCCTCGCTCAAGTTTCATGGACTAAAGGACCTTGTCATCTCCCCTCACTTTGCTTGGCAAAGTGAGTGTTTCGGTTATTGGATTACAACTTTGGACCTTAATATTTCTTATTGGACATTGCTTTTTTGGACTAATTCTGACCTTTCCTGAAAGGTCTAATTCTGAACTATTTTCTACACTTGTTTTTATTAACTTTATATATTCCTTCAATAAAGATATTAGATAGATTCTGGCCTCTGTGTATGGTTATTGGTGCTCTGCAGCCTGGGTCGTGACAGTTTGACTCCGCCACCCTAAGCACCAATTAACCTCGGCCAGAATGTCTACCGGAGTCGTACCTGGGCCGAGCGGCCAGCCGATTACCTACACCATCGACAAGGAAGAGGTGGACCGAATCCGCGATAAGCTCAATGCACAGGATGGAGAAATAAGGGGTTTGAAGGAACGCGGAGTTCGTCTTCCGGCCATGGCGTTGCCTGAAGGGGTCACTTGGCCTTGGCCAAAGTGACTCCATTTTAGAATGCCTGTCTGCTTTAAAAATCCAGGGATCAGTCTGTCCCCCATAAGTATAAAGTTTGCAAACTTGCTGTCTTAGGACATCATGTGTTTATGTTTAAGCAAGAATTCAGTTGTGGTCAGCCGATTCTGAGAAATGTATGCAATATATAAATTACATGTGTTTTGCTTGCACCTGTCGAAAGTTGTGGTTAGAAGTTGTTGACAACTCAGGAAATTCTAGCTCACCACAAACTGAACTGGGAATTTCCAGTAAAATTTAGTTCAGAAAGAGGAACTAGAAATCTGTAAACAACCAGGGTATAAAAAGGACCCCAGAGCTTGAGTCGGGGGAGACGATCTTTACTGACCCCACCACTACGTGTGGTCATCGTCTACCTGTAGCTACAAATAAAGGTGTTTTTGTCCTCAACCTTTGGACTCCGAGTGATGACTCATAACAGCTTGGTAAGAACCCGGCAATTTATAGAGTGATTGGGGGGAATTCCCAAATCACCCCTTTCATTTCTGGCGCCCAACGTGGGGCCCGGAATTTTGGGATTTGTAGTTTTGCCAAGACTCTGTTGAAGTCCACTCGGAGTTGCTCTTGGGAGCAAGGCGTGCTCCCTCCCCTTCCAGGGTGCTGCGTACGGTCCGCACCGAGACGTGGCCACGGCCTCTTAATAGAGGTAAAGACCGGTGGTTCCCTTCACATCACCCGAGGTAAGGGAAGGCGTGCTCTCCTCCAAAACAGAAGTTGTGAGACAACCACCACTCGTGGAAAGGCGGCCGCCGCGGGACGGGACGAAAATTAGGCAAGTATACCTCTTGAACCGCTTGTTGTTGTTGTTGGGTTGATCTTTCACACCCCAGTGGGTGGGAAAGAAGAAGCTTTGCGGGGAGGGAAGTTTTAAATTGTAAAGATAGTTCCAGGTCCCGTAGGAATCCCTTGGGAACCAAGAGAACCCCATAGGGAGAAAAGAGCTCTAGGAAAGACCTGAAAAGGGAGATCCAATCGGGTCTAGGAGGCAAACCCTAGTAACAAGACGTGCACGGGTGATCCAAACACGGTCCGGGGGCATACTCCATTAGGAAATTGGTTTTTTTACATACCACCATGGGTGGGAAAGAATCAAAAGAATCGGGAGGGTCCATGACCCCCCTCCAATGTATGTTAAATAATTTTGAGCAATTTAAGAAGTACACTACTGAGAAAGGAATGAGGCCAAATAAGTTGCGTGCGTTGTGTGAGTTAGAATGGGTCTCATTTCCCCTCACTCCCCAGTGGCCTTCCAAAGGTTCACTCGATCCTGTTCTGATTTTAAGTGTTTATAGATTTGTTGCAGACGTGCATCCAAATCAGTTCAAATACATCTCTGCTTGGTATGATGTGGTGCGAAAACAACCTGAATGGTTGGGAGAATGTGAATGCATGAATGTGGATGATGTGATGACCGAGAGGAAGAGAGGAGTTGGTTCAGGTGATTCCCAAAGGGAAATTGACACCCCAATGGGAAAGAAATGGGGAAGGCAGTACCTCCCCTATCCAAATTCAGGGGATCCGGCCCATGAACCTATGCCGGCTCGCCCATATACACCTGCCCTCTATCCTCCACTGTCACCACTTAAAGGGGGAGGTGCAATGGGGAGATTCCACCCCACTGCAGCTGCTAGAGTCCCTGTGCGGGAGCCTGTGATGGGTTCTAGCCTCGGACCATACCTACCCCCGGAAGAAAGTGAATGGAATCTGAATGGAGCAAAAGCACAGGCACTTGAGGAATTGGAGCAAATGAGAAGGGCTCGTAGGTATGGAAAGTTAAGTGAAGTTGAGTCACCACAGCTGGTGCCCATTTCTCCAGATGATCAAGGGAACCATAGGTTTGGAACTGGGAATCTGTTTCAGTATAAACCCTTCACCTCTCTAGATATTTTGAATATCAAAAAGGCCCGCCCCGCTTGGACAGAAGATCCAAGGGGCATGGCAAATCTGGTTGAAGGTATCATTCTGACACATAATCCTAGTTGGATGGATTTGAAGCAGTTGATAGAAATGTTGCTGACCGCAGAAGAAAGAGTGTTGTTGACTCAAGTAGGTAGACAAGAGGCTGTGAGAGAACATGCAAACTCAAATAGTTTAGATGCTGTTGATGTATACCAGGAAAAAGTGTTCCCAGTGAGAGTAGACCCTCGATGGGATCCAAATACAGCAAATGGTAGGGATTCTTTGAGATTGTACCAGAAGTTAATTGTTTGTGCTTTGAAGAAAGGAACTCCAAGAGTTCCCAATGTAAGAAGGATTTACCAGATGGAACAGGAGCAGGATGAAAGTCCGGTGGCATTTTTGGAGAGGCTTAGAGAAGCATTTGAGAAGTTTTCTCCTTATGATATGAAGGATTGGAATGATCATGCCGATGGAAAGATAGTGTTGAAAAGTGTTTTCATCAGCCAATGTTGGCCAGACATACGGAGAGAGTTGCAGAAGGAGGTGGGGTTGGCCCACCTGACATTAGAAAGGATATTGGAAATTGCAAATCAGGTTTATTTGTCTCGAGAGGCTATGCAAGTGAAACGGGAGGAGGCGAGAGCGTCTCATAGAGCCAAGGTTTTGGCTGCTGTGTTCCAGGGAGACCAGCCCAGTTGGGGCCCGGTTGCAGCCGGGCTAGTGGACCCAGCCCTGGATGTTTATGGGCTGGCGTCTTGTTGTTAAAATGTAATTCTTTAAGTCCTTAGTAGTTGATTTCGCCGAAGATGCCAAGGGTCTAGAGTTTTGTGATTATATACTCAGGGTGGGGGTGCCAACCACTGCTGAGAGAGTTGTAGAGGTCAGGCGTGCCATGTCAAGGGATGCAATCCCTAGGTACGGGATGCTCTACACATTGGGGTTGACAATGGCCTAGCCATTTGTTCACCAGGTGGCAAAGGCTCTGCCTTTGTGCACCAGGTCCTTGGGTGCCTAACTCAGTTGTTAGGAACCGCTTGGAAGTTGCACTGTGTTATTGACCTTAGTCTTCGAGGAAAGAACGAACAGGGCTCTGAAGGGAAGTCCAATCTCTGGACATGTTGTTAAAATAAACTATATAAGTATGCTGGTGTCATCCCTTTTCCCGTTACTGCGCTACATTTTTTCTTACCAGGAGACCAGGGTTGGCTGAAAAATTGGCAGTGTAATCCCCTCGGCTAAGGTGGAAAGAACCACTGGAGGCGTTCGACCACTGGAGGTGGTCCTGATAACTCCTACTACTGTGAAGTTAAGAGATGTGAAGCCGGGGTACATTACACTTGCATCAAAAAGGGACTACACCACCAAAGATCCTGACTCCTGGAAGGTAAACCTGCATAAGGACAATCCACTCAAACTCACACACCCTAAGGGTCAAGCTACCAAGAGCTGCCCTGAAGAGGAGGGGCCCGAAGCTACCTAGAGCTAGCCCCAGAGGTCAGGTTACCAAGAACCGCCTTGAAGAAGGAAGGAGGGTACACTTCCGAGAGTGTCCCAAAAGACCGAATGGACACTTGGGTTTGGGTGTGGGGAATTGTGGGTACCTGTGTGGGTTGTATTCTGTTTCTGTGTTGGCTAAAGTGTTGTAATATTGAGGACAAACACAAGGGTAAAGATGAGGACACAATTGTGCTTTTTAATGTTGATCATGATGCCGTTGGTGCAGGCACATATGGGTTGGGACAGGAACATGTTCCACCAACTAATTAAAGATATAGTAAAGGAAGCAGAAGTAAAAGACTGCTGGGTTTGTGCCCATAGCCCTCGTTCCCAATATGAGGGTTGGGTCATGAAAGCAGGTCCATTGCTGGATCTAAGTGGATGGAAACTGTTCACCCCTTGGACATACGCTGACCATGAGGGGTTGACTGATTCAGCTCAATTTATGTTGGCCCATGATGAATCTGCACCAACCGCATCAGCTTGTTTGACACGATCAAAAGATGGGATCTCAGAGATTGAACATAAGAATTATCCCCAAGCCACCCTTATAGAGGTAGGAGATTACCCCCATTGTAATTTCTCTCTCCCTGTATACTATGACAATATACACCATAGAGTTAAACAGCCACAACCACAAAGATTAAGAAGGCAAGCTTCCTCGCCAGAGGGTGATGACAAGACACCACCCTCTCGTCCGGCACGTAATGGGAAAGCAAATAACCCCCCTAAGATGTATGTGGTTAAGCCCGGGTCGGAGCTGCCTCAGGCAGCAATTCAGCCACCTGTGGCGGGAGCGGCGGCTCCACCACAACTGCCTGTGGGTGGTGCTGAACCTTCACCACGATCACCAGTGGCGAGAGCTGCACCCCCACCGCGGCAAGATCTGGTCCGGACACGAGGAAACTTCCCAATGGAATATCAAATTCCTGGTAGGCCAAGGCCCGGTATTTTGCTTGACAACCATGCCATGGGAGGATTGCCTCCGGGATATTTCTGGATATGTGGGAAGTGGGGAGGTAAAGTCTTGCCCCCACTGTGGGTTGGTACCTGCACCATTGGTACCCTAGTCCCCACCAATATTGAGATACACCCGCGAGAGCAGCCCCTGCAAGCATTGGGAGCAACTGACCGGTGGAACAGGCCTAAAAGATCATATGATGAAAAACGTGGCTACAATCCTGATAATACGTACCTAAATGAGGGAGAACGATTTGGAGCAATTCTGTTTCCTTGGGTGGGAGCTGCCCTAAATGTTAAACAACTGAGAAGGATTTCCGCACAGCTGGAAATTATGGCTAATCAGACTGTCTTTGGCATAAAAGCACTCCAGACCGAAATTGATTCATTGACAGGAGTTCTCATGCAACACAAGATGGCGCTAGATTACCTTTTGGCGGCAGAAGGCGGTTTATGTGTATGGTTAAATATAACCTGCTGCCATTACATCAATGAGTCTGGAGTTATTGAATCTGATGTGGCCAAGATTAACAGCGTTGTCTTCACCATAAGGGCTAAATACACCCCAAAGGGAACCGGCTGGATTGATTGGCTTTTGAATTTTTTTCCGGATATCTGGTGGCTGAGGGACCTCATCAAAATATTGTTTGTAATTTTGCTGATTGTAATTCTTGCCTTGCTTTTTCTGCCATGTATCATGTTGTGCTTGAGAAACATGGTTGCCAGACTGATCACTGATATTTTCACTCAGCGCAGGGAAGTTCAGCGTGTCATGTACATGCAGTTAAACACCATGGAACAAGACACCACCCCACTGTAATTGGGAAGGTGAAATAGCCTGTGTAACCAAGAAAATGTCTTCCTTGGTTACAAGAAAAAACGGGGGAATGAAGGGGTCACTTGGCCTTGGCCAAAGTGACTCCATTTTAGAATGCCTGTCTGCTTTAAAAATCCAGGGATCAGTCTGTCCCCCATAAGTATAAAGTTTGCAAACTTGCTGTCTTAGGACATCATGTGTTTATGTTTAAGCAAGAATTCAGTTGTGGTCAGCCGATTCTGAGAAATGTATGCAATATATAAATTACATGTGTTTTGCTTGCACCTGTCGAAAGTTGTGGTTAGAAGTTGTTGACAACTCAGGAAATTCTAGCTCACCACAAACTGAACTGGGAATTTCCAGTAAAATTTAGTTCAGAAAGAGGAACTAGAAATCTGTAAACAACCAGGGTATAAAAAGGACCCCAGAGCTTGAGTCGGGGGAGACGATCTTTACTGACCCCACCACTACGTGTGGTCATCGTCTACCTGTAGCTACAAATAAAGGTGTTTTTGTCCTCAACCTTTGGACTCCGAGTGATGACTCATAACAGCTTGGTAAGAACCCGGCAATTTATAGAGTGATTGGGGGGAATTCCCAAATCACCCCTTTCATGCCAACCAAGTTTACTGGAGAAGCTTCTAAGGTTCATGTCTTCCGTCGCCAATGTCAAGCTTATCTGGAGGCCCGTGCTGCCGAGTTTCCCCAAGAAGACATCAAAGTGGCATGGGTTTACAGTCTTCTAGACGGGCCAGCGGCCAGCTGGGCGACGGCACTGTTCGACCAAGCCTCTCCACACCTAAGATCAGCGCAACACTTCTTGGACCACCTCAAGGAGACTTGGGGAATCGAGGACAATTTGGAGGCAGCCGGTCACAAACTCCGTCGCCTTTTCCAAGGAGACAGACCTATGTCTCAGTATATAGCCGAGTTCCGAGTGCTGGCCCACAACACCGGCTGGAACGATGTAGCCCTCAGGGGACAATTCCGGGAGGGTCTCAACATTGAAATGCTGGAAGAAATCTCCAAGGTGGATCCTCCCCAGACCCTCGAGGCACTCATTGATCAATGTTTACGGGCTGAAGTCATGATTGCCAACAGAAAACAGTGGGTTCGAGGCCAGGGCAGTAGAGCCGGGGCAAAACCCCCCGCTCCCGCCAGCGTTCAGCCACGTCCGGTGTGGAGACCCCCACCGCCAACCCCATACCCCAGAGGAGGCGAGGAGGTGCCGATGCAGTTGGGCAATGTGCGTCCCAGACTAGATGCCGCCGAGAAGGCCCGTCGTCAACGCTTAAACCTCTGCTGGTACTGCGGGAACGGGGGCCACTTCGCCAGAGAGTGCCCAGCCAAAGGGAAGCCTGCCGCCCGTCTTGCGGCGGCGTCCTCCACGGAGACGAAGGCGTCTGAGCCGACTGGCACACAGCCGGCGGGGGAAGCCAACGACCGGGTGTAGAGAGGCTCGCCAACCCGGTCAAAAAATCCATCCAAGAGCCGCCAACCGGGGTCCTGTTCCTTCTCGTGGTCACATTATGGTCAGCAAAAAGGGGACCCGTCATGATCCACGCCATGATAGACTCTGGAGCTACCAACAATTTCATCGATAGAGAGTATGCCGACTCTCTGGGATTACAATATCATGATTTCAAGAATGCCCGTGTGGTGCAAGCCATAGACGGCCGTCCCCTCAAGACGGGCCCCGTAAGTCAGTGGTCGGAACCCACCAGGATGTGGATAAGGGAACATATGGAAGAGATTTCCTTCTTTGTTACCGAGGTCCCCCATTTCCCTGTGATTTTGGGAATTCCATGGCTGACTCTCCACGACCCTAACATTTCCTGGTCCAACAGAGAACTGCAGTTTGCTTCACCGTACTGCCAAAACCATTGCCTCGTAGCCAAGGTATGCCATGCCACAGACACCGAGCCCATCATCACCTTGCCAAAGAAGTACTCCGAGTATTGGGATGTATTCAATGAGAAAGAAGCCGAAAAATTACCCCCACATAGACCTTATGACTGTGCCATTGACTTGGTGGAGGGGGCCCCGATCCCGCGAGGGCATCTCTACTCCCTGACTGAACCAGAGCAAGAAGCTCTCAGGGAATTCCTAGAGACAAACCTTCGCAAGGGATTCATCAGACCCTCTCAATCCCCAGCCGCCTCCCCAGTGATGTTTGTGAAGAAGAAGTCAGGGGAACTACGCTTGGTGGTGGACTACAGAGCATTGAACAATATCACCAAGCGGAACAGCTATCCCCTGCCCTTAATCTCGGATCTACTGGATCGGCTTCGAGGAGCCAAGGTTTACACCAAGCTGGATCTTCGGGGGGCTTACAACTTAGTTCGCATCAGGGAAGGGGACGAGTGGAAGACCGCCTTCCAGACCAAATTCGGATTATTTGAGTCCCGAGTTATGAATTTCGGTTTATGCGGAGCCCCCGCAACGTTCCAGCATTTTGTCAATGACATTTTTCAGGACTATCTAGACAGGTTCTTGATAATCTACCTGGACGATTTTTTGGTGTTTTCCAGATCACAATCAGAACATGAGAACCACGTCAAAATGGTGTTACAACGATTGCGGGATCATGGACTTTATGCCAAGCTGGAAAAATGCGCTTTTGATCTACAAGAGGTAGATTTCCTTGGTTACCGCATCTCGCCTCTAGGGCTTTCCATGGATCCAGCCAAAGTTTCAGCAGTATTGGAATGGCGGGCGCCAACTAACAAGAAAGAGGTGCAGCGTTTCTTGGGGTTCGCGAACTACTACCGCAAGTTCATTCCAGATTTTGCCCGCTGGTCCGACCCCATCACTAGCTGCATCCGTGGAAAGCAGCCTTTCCGCTGGACTGATCAAGCAGAGAAAGGGTTCCAGCAACTAAAGAAACTATTCACCTCCCAGCCAATTCTACAGCACCCAAATCCTGGAACCCCTTTTGTGGTGCAAGCGGACGCCTCTGATGTGGCAATTGGGGCTGTACTCTTACAACCGGTGGGAGATCACCTCCACCCCTGTGCCTTTTATTCTCGTCAACTAACCACACCAGAGAGGAATTACACCATTTGGGAAAAAGAACTACTGGCCATAAAGGCAGCCTTTGAAACTTGGAGACATTGGCTAGAAGGGGCCAAATTTCCCATTGAAGTCCACACTGATCATCGTAATCTAGAACATCTAAGAACTGCCCGCAAACTAAATCAGAGGCAGCAACGTTGGGCTTTATTCTTTGAACGTTTCAACTTTCAGATCCATTATGTGACCCCAGCCCAAACCAAGCAAGCAGACGCCCTGTCACGTAAACCGGAATACGCTGCAGGACGCAAGGAGACCTTTGAATCCCAACTGCTACAACCTGAGAACTTTGCCACGCTCACGGTGGGGAACACCAAATCCATTCCCATTGGTTCAACTTCCCCTACTCCAGGACCCATCTGTGCTCAAGAAATCAGGGCTAGTCAGCAAGCAGATGCCTGGGCGCAGGACCAACTTCGCCAAGGTCTGCATTTCCCCTTTTCGCTTAAAGATGGGCTGCTCTGCTATAGAAATCATGTTTATATCCCACCCGGACCGGGCAGGGAAAAGGCGCTTCGTCTGTGTCATGACTGCAAACCAGCAGGACACTTCGGACTATTTAAAACTATGCATTTGATCCTAAGGGATTTTTGGTGGCCCAAGATCCGCAAGGATGTGGAAAAATATGTCAACACCTGCCCAGTATGCCAGCGCTCCAAGATACGAAGGGAGAAGCCCTCAGGACTTTTACACCCCCTTCCTACCCCATCTCGCCCATGGGAAATAATTTCCGCGGATTTCATCACTGACCTACCACCTTCCTGTGGATTCACCACGATCTTAGTGGTGGTGGACCTATTCACCAAGTTAGCCCATTTCATTCCCTGCGAAGGCCTCCCCACGGCCAAGGAAACTGCGGATCTATTTCTTCAACATGTTTTCAGACTACATGGATTGCCCAAGAGTTTAGTCACAGACCGTGGATCTCAATTCACCTCTCGTTTTTGGAAGGCACTACAAAAACTATTGGGCATAGACTCTCGCTTATCTTCAGCTCATCATCCCCAAACAGATGGGCAAACGGAGCGCACCAATGCCACTTTGGAGCAGTATCTTCGCTGTTATGTAAACTATCAACAGGACAATTGGGCTTCTCTGTTACCACTGTCTGAGTTTGCCTACAACAATGGAGTTCAAGCTTCTACAAAAGAAACGCCGTTCTTTGCAAACTACGGCTTCCATCCACGTTTCTTCCCCCCTGTCATTGAAACTTCAGAGGTTCCCGCAGCAGAGGATTGGCTGCAGGAACTCACAGCGGTGCAACAACTTTTGCTCCAGCAACTGGACCAAGCCAAGGAGGACTATAAACGCCACGCTGACAAACATCGCCAGCCGGGCCCCGAAATCAAGGTAGGAGATCGGGTTTTCCTGTCCACTCGCTTTCTGCCCTCCCACCGCCCTTGCCGGAAGTTAGATGCCCGTTTCATTGGTCCCTATCCAGTGGTGGCGCAATTAAACCCCGTGACTTTCAAACTCCAACTTCCGCGTTCAATGCGCATTCACCCCGTGTTTCACCGTTCCCTGCTCCTTCCGGCGGATGGTGTGCGACCTGATACAGACCAACCGGCCCCCCCTCCTGTTTTGATGAATGGGGAGGAGGAGTTCGAGGTTGAGGACATTTTGGATTCTCGCTTTCACCGCCGCCGCCTACAATATCTCATTGACTGGGTGGGTTTTGGCCCTGAGGAACGCTCTTGGGAAGACGCCTCCACAGTCCATGCTCCTGATCTAACCCGTCGCTTTCATCAGACCTATCCCACCAAACCACGACCTCGCGCCTCGGGGAGAGGGCCCCAGTTTGGGAGGGGCCTTGAGGAGGGGGATAGTGTGATGACCCATGGGCCTTGTAGTCCTGCTCAGGACATTGTAATTCCTGATGAAGATGAAAACTTGGGTTTTTTACCTTCCCAGTCTGAACTGGATTCCTCTCAGCCAGATCTTTCCCAGGCAGATCTGGGAACCTTGCACCTGCAAGAAAGTTGTCTCCCAGAAGTATGTCAAACAAGCCCAGAGCCTACTTCTCCCGTATTCTTGCGCCGGGAGTTTTGTAAACAACAGAGAAGTTTGGATTCAGCTTCGCGCAGGAGTGCGAGGATTGCAGCTAAGAATGTGGCCAATTAAGACTGCTTCTCGTGAGAATCTTTGGGGAGTCTCACATCTGGTCTCAGAGTTAGCTTTCGGTTCTGATTCCCAGAGAACTGCTTCGGCGGGAAAGCTAGACTCTATTTAGGTGTTTTACCCGCGTAGTAACTTCGCGGAGTCAATTCGTCAGCCTACGGAGCGAGTTGTGTCTGGACAGCGCGCTCCGGTTCAAGCCTCGCTCCTGCTCAAGCCTTGCCTTGCTATCCAGCCTTCGCCTTGCTTCCCAGCCTTTGTTTATCTACGGACCTTGCCTTGTTTCCCAGGATCAATCCTTGCCTTGTTCCACGGATTTATCAAGTTATTCCACGGACCTTGTTCTTGTTCTTAGTTACCTTGTTCCACGTTCAAGCCTTGTTTTAAGTATCAAGTTACTTCCTAGCCTCGCTCAAGTTTCATGGACTAAAGGACCTTGTCATCTCCCCTCACTTTGCTTGGCAAAGTGAGTGTTTCGGTTATTGGATTACAACTTTGGACCTTAATATTTCTTATTGGACATTGCTTTTTTGGACTAATTCTGACCTTTCCTGAAAGGTCTAATTCTGAACTATTTTCTACACTTGTTTTTATTAACTTTATATATTCCTTCAATAAAGATATTAGATAGATTCTGGCCTCTGTGTATGGTTATTGGTGCTCTGCAGCCTGGGTCGTGACACAGGAATTGAACCTTGTGCTCTCCGTATGCAACTCATGTGCTCTGCTTCCTAGTTTCTTTTCCTCCCTAAAGTTATTTATTTATTTATTTATTTATTTCCAGCATTTATATCCCACCCTTCTCATCCAGAGAGACCCAGGGCGGCTTATACAACTGGCAACAATTTGATGCCGACAACATAGTTAAAATCATAACAATATATAAAATCCATTAAGAACAATTAAATACAATATAAAATATAAGACATATGGTTAAATCCGTTCATCCAAGATCCTCAGTTATCATCAGGTCATCTCTAGAAAAATATTTCTGCTTGATCTTAGACTGCCCCATTGCTAGTTTCCTGTTAAAAGAATACTTCTAAGCCTTCCTTTTTATTACTTTTTAAAAATAAACAACAGATTCAAGGACAAAGGCAAACAAAGACCAAGAGTAACAGAAAAATAGGCATCAATACAGAAATTTGGTTATGGTATTCATTTTACAGGAATCATAGCTCACAATGTGAATGGTGTTTTTTCACATAGGATAGTCCTATGAAAATGTCAAATACAAAGTTATACCACTATCATCCCTTCAATTTAGAATTTTTAAAAAGAGTTGATGGTGCATGGCATAACTCAAACACTACACACATTGTTTAAAGTTTCACACCTTTATCCTTTTTTTACAGTGAGGTAAGTGTGTTGGTACATGCCAGTGTGTGAGAGAAAAATGTAGCGTGCTTTATTTTCCTGCTTCTTTTTGGTTATTTGCATGCTACACCATGTAATGGTCTCTAGAAATAGTCAGGAACTATATGCTCTAATGAGGTCCTCCCTAACATATATCAAGGAGGTTATACAATTTTTGTCCTTTGATATTATCTTTTCTATTTATAATAACATGGAAACTCAGACTTCTTTAAAGTAATAACTTTTAAAAAATATAATTATTTCTCAACAGTCAATATATAGTACTGCTGGTACGATCTGCTCTCAAGAACTACAAATTACTCCTAAAAACAGAGTCTCTGATCCCCAGACATCTATGTGTTTTTAGTTTAAATTAGTTTTTAATATATCTTTCATGGTATCTCAAAATTTACTAATTTTAACTAGTCACACAGGCAAGCTACACTGTTAACCTAGAGCATTGGTTCTCAACCTATGGGTCCCAAGATGTTTTGGCCTTCAACTCCCAAAAATCCTATAGCTGGGAAACTGGCTGGGATTTCTGGGAGTTGTAGGCCAAAACACTTGAGGACCCACAGATTGACCCACACTGACCTAGAGACTAGTTATGTTACAGTATCATTTTGTTCTGTGCTATTATCACAGGCACGTTCTAGATAGTGATGATGATTTCACCCATCTCCCTGCACCATTCTAAATGCCCTGGCAACTCAAGAGTCCTCCCCTGCTGCACCTATAAAAATACTTCTCTGCTGGTTTGTGTTCACCGACTCTAGCACTCAGAAGCCACATTAATTAGGGCAAAGTAGCTTTGCCCTCTTGGAAAAGGGATCATGAAACACTTATGATATGTAAATCAATATAATGACAAAAATATATATTGAGGCAACAGTCTCATCTAAGTGTAGCAATTTCAGTCTAGTATCTGTATTCCCAGGTTTTATAATGGAAAGCTGTCAAAGCTGCATATCCCAAAGTAGACTGTTTGCAGCCTCCCCCCCCCCAAAAAAAATATATTGGATGACCTACAAAATACCTTCTGCATTTTAAAGTAACCTATACATTACCTACACCCAAAAAGTTATCTTCACAACCCAGGCTGCCCGCTTTGGCTTAGATATGCAATTACCTGATCCGGAGGTCATCGTCCTCTCCTCCCCAGCCCCAGTAGTTGTTAGAAAATCCATTCACCTTTGAGAATTGCTCCCTTGTTAGAGCAGTTACACCCCCAAAGTATCCTTGGTAACGCAACCTAAACATGAAGTAAAAGAGATAAGGATGTGTTTTTTATATAAAAATAGGCATAAATCTTAACAAAAGCTTTACATTCAAGCAATTTACATTCAAGCAACAATTTCCACCTTCCTAACATAAAGAGGACAACTATGTAGCTTCTTGCGTCCAGAATGCTTATTATTTTCTCTGCCCAAGAGGAATAGTCACATCGTAGTGATTGGAACAACAACAAAAATTGTCCTGGGAAGCTTTCCCAGGAAGTAGCTATCCTATCTCACAACTGCTGATAACCAAACCCAGGTTCATCCACCAAGGTTTTGTGACCGTCAAAATAGTGCTGTGTGACCCCCTTCAGTGACACATTCATGCTCACCACAAACCTTAGTTTTTTTTTAAAGTATTCATCCATTGATTTTTAGTTTTTAAGCTGTTTGCTAACCTCAGACTGTATCCGAGAATATACATCCATCAAGCTTTAAAACCATTTAAAAAATGTTTAACTAGGATGTAACCTTTCTCAGTCAGAAAGCCTAGTTCCAAATTATTCCTTTTCCTTTTCATGGTGAGAAATACTATTTCACATTAATACTTCCATCTACCAACATGATCATGAGAAAGCCCAATCTCTCCAAAAGCAACTCAGTAGCGGAAGACACAATTCCAGTTCTACTGGGTGTCACATTCAGCCATACAACGAAGAGATTTCAAGTCCTCCCAATGGCACATATTTTCTAGAGTCTTCCACACCTTTCCTTTGAAGCACTTTAGAAGTTCATCCAGCAGCAAGTACAATACAGTAGCAATAGATGTTGGAAGTGTCACTAAGCTGACACTATCATTTTTCATCTGGAAAAAAAATCTGCTGCCTCTCTGCTTTGATCCATCACTATACAGTTTGCCTACACAGCCCAGATCAATGTGGTGTGTGTGTGTGTGTATGCAGGTGCCCATACTCTTTCTTCCAAACTTCAAGTATGAGTTTCTGCCTGTGCTATACAAGAACTGGGAAGTCCTAGCACTTGAGTGTTTTAACTGGAAGTCAGCTGCTATGGATTTTGAAGAGACACAAATATAGGGCAAAAGGAAGAAACATTTCAAGAGAAAGATGCATCAAGCAAACCCGTGTCATGACTACCTTCTATCTGGAAATCTATGTCTTCGATGTGGAAGACCATGTGGATCCAGAATAGGTCTTCACAGTCATTTACGAATCCACCACCAAGATTCTACCTCTGGATGATAATCATATTCGGCCATGAGTGATTGCCCATGATCACAACAACCACCTCTATTCGTTTTCTCATTTATACCTAATGACATTTACACCTAATGACATTTAGATTCAGACTTAGTCATATTTGAGAACTGACTCACTGAAATCAATGTTAGTTACAGCTACCCTAAATTTTATTGATTCCCATGGCTGGGTGCAACTGTATATAACTTTATGTTGTTTTAACTAATTTTTAAATGTTGCCATGAGAGAATTGTGCTCTTAAATTCAACAAATATATTCATTTAATAAATAAAATAAAGCCAGGTGTTTATTCTAGACCACTGGCTTCTAGACACATGTTAAGTAACACAACAACCAGAACACAGACAGAATGACAGAGAGATTTGTCACCTTCAAAGATTTCCACCTCAAATGACAGGCACACACACAAAAAGCAAAGAATCACTTACTGGTATGCAAATGGCGTGCAAATCAGGAATGCTTCATAACATGTTAAGATTTCTCTACCAACTTTCCTACCTGTAGCCTGTGCTGTTTCTGCCCACTACTAAGTGCTTTGGCTGACTACCACACACATATATGTTGAAGTCATTCTCTGGCACCAGGTCAACATCGTGGAAGATGAAGCAATCCCAGTTCTCTTCCTTCAGGGCTTCTAGGTATCCTACATTCAGCAGTTTTGCCCTGTTGAACTTAGCATTGCCAGCCTGCAGATAAGAAACTCACATCAGACTCACTGAATGAGGCAAGTTTTCTCAGCCTAAAGAAACAGTATCAGAAATACAATGAAAAATATGTGGACTATTAAGTCTTAAACTGTGGGTCCCGATCCCAAATGGGGTCCTCTTAAGTCAATGCTGGGGTCACGGAAAATTTGGCAAGAGTAAAAGATATTTGAATACCACTGATTTACACAAATCAGTTAGCAACAATTTGTAGGGGGTTTACAGTGGAATCTGCAGAAAATGCTTCAGCTGTACTTCATAAAAAGGAAAAACAGTCTGATTAGCAAGTCTGATTTATTATCACCAAATGTTTGATTGTTATACCTGGGAGTCATGTAAAAATGTTTTGAGCAAGAAGGAGTTGCAAAAAAAAAAAATTCTGATGGAAAAGGGTGTTTGAGAAAAATTTAAGAAGCCTGGGGCTAGAGATTCAAAATAGATCATACATACTAAGTATGTGAGAGCCCCTGATGGCGCAGCGTGTTAAAGCACTGAGCTGCTGAACTTGCAGACCGAAAGGTTGCAGGTTCGAATCCGGGGAGCAGAGTGAGCACCCGCTGTTAGCCTCAGCTTTTGCCAAACTAGCAGTTCAAAAACATGCAAATGTGAGTAGATCAATAGATACCGCTCCGGCAGGAAGTTAATGGCACTCCATGCAGTCATGCCAGCCAGATGACCTTGGAGGTGTCTGCGGACAATGCCGGCTCTTCGACTTAGAAATGGAGATGAGCACCAACCCACAGAGTCGGACACGACTGGACTTAATGTAAGGGGAAAACCTTTAACCTTTACCTACATGCTAAAAGTCACTAGGTTTTGAGACCAATGTCACTCTTGTTAGAGACAAGGAGAGATGCACCCAAGATTATAACACATAATACACAGTCCTCTTTTCTTCCCAGAAATCTTTTAATCAGATGCCTTTTCACTTGGCTGCCTCAAAGGGAAACATGCAACTGCACAGGCCATCAACTCAGCTAGAACAAACTAACACTTGGTTCCTCCTGCCTCTATCAGTAATCTTTCATTATCTGAATACTGTGTTAACAGTGGAGGTCAATGGAGGTCATTTTCCTCTTCTCCCTCCATTCTCCCCCCCCCTCCCCTTTTGCACCAAGTTTCTTAGGCTGCAATCAACTAGAGTCCTATTCACACACTTAATTATTTGCTTGGGTTCAACATGTGAACAAGCCCTGTCCTCTCCATTGTAATTTCTTCATGGGAGTATGATGTGTTTGAAGATAAGAGGTTGGATTCAGAAGTAAATGCCCATTCCAACAGTACTAAAAGAGGAAAACGTGGCATTAAAGCAGTGATGTTCTCATCATGTTCTCTGAAGGAAGACATTTATGTGGGCAGGCAGGCTGGTACACCACAAAGCACCCAGCTTGGTTACACTGTGGTGGCAACACTACCTGAGTCATACTTTTTAAATACAATGAATGAAAAGTGGTAGCAGGCATTTTTTCATCAGTTTGGAATTTCCTTCCATACCGCCAAAACACTTCTGTGGATATAGGGGAATTTTGTCCCCTGAAACTCACTGAAATTCCCATAGTGTCAGAAAACTCCCAAGTATGCTTATCTATCAAAATAAGGTTTAAATTGTGAAAAACTCAAATGTTCAGTTTAAAAGACTACATCTGTGATGGGGACGAAGATTTCCTGTGGAGACACATATATAAATAATTCAGAACCCTTCTAGAGTAAAAATAATCAGGAAACAGGAAATGAATAAAAGATTAAAAGTCTTTTTTTTAAAAAAAAAAGTCTTGCACTCTTTATTTTAAATATGAAACTGATTTTGTAAATCAAGGACTGTTGGAAAAATATTAATGTCATACAAGTAATTGCTTTCGTTGTAAATTACTTATGCAGTACATTTACTGCAAACTAGAACAGATGCGAATAACAGCAAGTTGTCACTTTAGAAGCACACTGAGCAAATTTGTGAAACTAAGTGCATGTCACCTGAAGAACCTAAACTGCCATCTGCACAGACTGGAATAACTCTCTATAGCATTCCAAACTGGCCTTTTTTCTAGTTCTACTTCGTGTTATTAGGAATTAAAAGTGGAATTTTTGCATGTAAAAAACATTCTACTAAGGAGCCACCTCAGTGAAGACACTGATAGAGAAAAGGTTTCACTTGTTCATTTATACTCAATTAGTTATTAATTTGAGAGCCAGTGTGGTGTAGTGGTTTGAGTGTTGGACTCCAGAGACCAGAATTCAAATCCCTGCTCAGGCAGGGAAACCCACTAGGGGATCTTGGGCTAGTCACACTCTCTTAGGGCACTTCTACACGTGCTTTAAAATCCAGAAGTTACCGGGTTTAAAAGGGGGTGGCTAAACAACATTTAGCCAAAGTGCAGGTGGATCGGGTTAAGAGCTAAATAGCACATGTTAAAAAGGTGCAAAGAACACCTTTGAATGACTATATATCCCTGCAGTCATGCAAAACACTTGTTTTCCTTCCCTCCCCCCTGTATAGACTGTTCCAGTGCACGTTCATTTTTAAAAGGCCCAAAACAGCTGATCTAGCTGTCGAATGGACACACAGGTAGTTTAAGAAAAGCACATGGAGAGCCATTAGAACTCTCTGAAACTATTTTACACTTTATAATCTTAAACAGAGGTCAAATGAAGAATAGGGGGAAAAGAGAGATCTGACGGAAGCTTTTTTTAAAAATTACTCCATTATGCGCATGACCTCATATGCGCATACGCACACCTCATATTCGCACATGCCAATTTGCTTGTGTTTATATAGATATAACAGAATGATTTTTAAAAAAAACTTCAGCCAGATGTCCCCCTTCTGTTCTCCATTTTGATCTGCTACAGGACCATATCCCAGGAGAGGTGCGTGGGCCTGCTGTCAGATCCTGGGAATATTTGTCTTAGATTTAAAACATGGATTTCGTGCTGTCTGGATTCGTCCTTAGTCTCAGAGGATAGCAATTGCAAATCAGATTTCAACAAATCTTGCTAAGAAAATCCTTTGATAGAGTCACGATAAACCAAAAATTACTTGAAGGAACCAGATTAGTGGGTAATAACTATTTTATTCCTAACCCCTCTCATTAGTGTGGGGTCTCCTGCTTGAATTTTGACACTACTACCACCATCCCAATTATCATTTCTTTTCTCCAGAAACTTTTCACAGCATCTCACTTAACTCATGTTCTTTGTTTCAGAACTTCCAGCTTATACCTTTAGAAAGAACTAGCTGTGCCCGTCCACGCGTTGCTGTGGCGAAGTCTGGTGGTATGGGAAATAAAGTATTGAGGAATTGGTGGTAGTTAAGGTAAAGGGTAAATGTTTTCCCCTGACATTAAGTCCAGTCATGTATGACTCTGGGGGTTGGTGCTCATTTCCATTTCTAAGCCAGCGTTGTCCATAGACTCCTCCAAGGTCATGTGGGATGACTACATGGAGCGCCGTTACCTTCCCGCGGGAGCACTACCTATTGATGCACTCACATTTGCATGTTTTCGAACTTCTGGGTTGGCAGAAGCTGGGGCTAACAGTGAGGGCTCACTCTGGTCCCCCAATTCAAACCTGCGGCCTTTCGGTCCAGAAGTTCAGCAGCTCAGCGCTTTAACATGCTGCGCCATCAGGGGATATTATTTCCTAAAGGTTGTGAATATACAATATTTCTGGTTGTTGTTTTTTTTGTTTTTTTTTGTCTGTTGGAGGCAAGTATGAATGCTGCAATTAGGGAAAATGATTAGGATGTAATGGCCTTGCAGCTTTAAAGCCTGGCTGTTTCCTCCTGCCTCTGAAAACAGCCTTTGGAAGCAAATTCCTGAGTGAATTTTTTGTTGGGAGGTGTTAGCTGGCCCTGATTGTTTCCTGTCTGGAATTCCCTTGTTTTCAGAGTGGTGTTCTTTATTTAGTATTCTGATTTTAGAGATTGTATTGTTCTGTTTTATTATACCACATTAATTTTTATATATTCTGATTTTAGTGTTTTTGAATACTTGGAGCCAGATTGTATTCATTTTCACGATTGAACGCAACACAATAATAATAATAATAATAATAATAATAATAATAATAATAATAATAATAATAATAATATAGTAATGGTAGTAATAATAATGACTTTGGTAATACACAGTGCTTCACTCCCTTCTCAGCTTCCTTTCTGGAAGAATCCTTTCTTGGGAGGTGTTAGCTGGCCCTGATTGTTTCCTTTGTGGAATTTCCAATTTCCCTGCTTTCAGAGTGTTGCTCTTTATTTACTGTCCTGGTTTTAGAGATTATATTGTTCTGCATTATTCGATCCCAGTAATTATTTTATGTTGGATAAGTGAGACTCTACTGTAATTACTACATAGCATTACTGCGCATGGAACTACTTTTTCTGTCAAATTTGTCGTATAATATGATGTTTTGGTGCTTAATTTGTATAACGATTACCTAATTTGATGTTTAACCTGCTTTTCCTGAAACCCTTCTTATTATCCAACATATTCACTTATCCTGCCAGCCTGTTTATGTTGGATAAGTGAGACTCTACCGTATATTGATAATCTTATATTATCTGCTTAGAACTGGATTATATGAGGCCCCTTCTTCACAGCTGTATAAAATGCACACTGAAGTGGATTATATGGTAGTGTGGACTCAAGATAATCCAGTGCAAAGCACATAATATAAGATTATAAATGGGTTATATAGCTGTGTGGAAGGGCCTTGAGTCTACACTGCCATATAATCCAGTGCAAATTAGATAATCTGTGGAAGAGGCCTCAGGCCTAAGTCTGCCTGTCCCCTGGGCTGAGTTGGTTGCTAGGAGACCAAGTGGGCAGAGATTAGTCCTCTAACTGGCAGCAATTGGATAAAAACAATTATTCCTTTCCCTCTAATTAGGACTTTATTTTTCTTTTCTTTTTGTTGTATCAACCTAGAGGCATGGATGATGGGTTGTGTTGTCAAATTTCGAGGTTGGGGGGCCTGTAGTTTTGTTGTTTTGTTGGTCGCCGTGATGCCATCACTCATTTATATACATAGATAGATGAAGGCAGAGAATAAACCCCTAGTACATAAGTTACTGATTATTCATTATTGCAAAATGGCTGTGATTTTGTGGCTGAACAAGTGAAGTCATTAGATTTGTGCTGTGCTTACATCTGGAGCTAGCTCCTGTGTTATTCTCAATGTCACTCCATTACTCAGTCACTCATAAAACAGCAAATATGAAGGAAATTCAAACTGCTGCATTTATCAATGGAGTAGCCTTGGCAATAAAATACACAGCAAGAGATATACTGGCTATGTTGCCTGGAATACAGCAAGACTCCCATATCTGCAGGGAATATGTTTCTGGACAGATCGTAGTTATCTGAAACCATGGACATGACCAAACACCATTAAATTAATTTACTTCCAGTGCTAGCATGCCACTGAGATGCACTGGAGGACCTACAAATGCCTAAGGAAGTATGGTAACTTCTATGGGAAGCATAGCACAGAAATGCCTGGAGGATCTAGCAAATTCCTGAAGATAAATTATTTTATGGGCAAGGGTAAATGAAACCACATATATGGGTTCAAGGGGTCTTACTATAATGGCTTTTTAAAAGGTCACACAATTAAACCAAAGAGAATTAAAACCCAGATTTCTCAAGTTTATAGTGTTTTTTATTAATCCAGCACAACCATCACCAAGCTTCTGTCCTTATGTGATATAGCAATAGAAAACTCAATATATAACCTGTATACCACTTTCTGATGGGGCTCAGGAAAACCATCACATTTGCAACACAAAAACCATGAGGGACCGAGCAAGCTCAGTGAGCATGAATGACAGACTGTCTACCGTAGTTCGAGGAGGAGAAGAAAAATGCTAGCAAGAGTGAATGAAATGGAATAATCTTAAAGGCTGACTGGGATTGGACTGAAGACTGAACTGGAGTACTACTGTAAAACTTTACTATAGCTCCTATTTTGAATAATAACAACTTGTTTGAATCACCACACCAATGAAACTGTCCAGAAATAGTATGAGGACATATGCTCAGTTAATAGATCCTGTTCAACTTTACAAGATCATGCAGAATTCCATTCCAAATCCCCTTCTCTGAAGTCAAAGAAAAGGAATGGCTACTTTTCCCAACAGGGTTATAGTTTCAGGTAGAAAATAGATCTATCCTGACAATTTTACTTGAAAATTGAAGTAGAAAAATAGAGACCCAAGAGAAAGAAAAAAAGAAATATAAATACCTAATCATAAATCTCACTAGATCCAGTGCCAGTAGACCCCTTAATCATGAATGGTTTTGTAGTTCTAAAGACCCCTACAGTCTTTTATTCATTACTGCTGCTGTTATTCAAGCAAAACTTGCAGCAGCTAGAATCATTTCACACTGCTGAAAGGAACAGTGCATATCACTTGTAAGCCATTTCAGCGTACACTTGTCTGGAATTGTCTCTTCTTAAAATGTAGACCAACTAGCCTGGTTAGATACCAAATACATGCAAAAATGTTGCCTAGTTTCTTCCTCTAATCTCCCTATTTCAGAACAAATCGAACTATTCCAGTATTTCTGGATGTGGTCACTATTCCATATTAGCAATTAGAGGCTGCCACTAAGCCAAAATGTATTTTATTTATTTTATCCTACCTTTCTCATGATATAGGGATTCAAGGTATGTATGAGAGTGCCAAAAATACAGCTGAAACCAATCAAACTTAATGTCTTTGTAAATCACTGTTATTCCAATTTAAACCCGAGGTAGAACATGTAGCATTTCACAGAATCAAAAAGTTAGAAGATAATGTAAGGGCCATATAAAGCACTCTGTAAACTCTAATCTCAAATCGGAGCAGATCTAGATCTGTTGATCCAAGCGACTTCAGGTCTCCACAAATTATATCCTGATCCAGAGCTGTGATATTGGGCAGGTCACACAAAACAACAAGAAACAAATTTCTGAAATCTACTTTAGCTTTTTAACTATTTATTTTTAACTGTATATTTTGCAAACCTTGCAAATACCCCTAAGTTGACTGCAAGCATTTAGACACAAAATAAATAAACTGGAACCAAAACAACTAAACAAATGTCAAAACATGAAAATATTAAGATGTTGAGAGTTAGTTAAAAAAATCCCTTAAACAATAAAAGCAAGAAGTCAAAAAATACATGCCATTTCTCCTGATGGAAAATTCGCATCAATGAACTTGACAAAAACCACCACCTCTAGGGAAGAGAATGCAAGACGTGAAACTCACCAAGCATAGCCTTTGAAAGAGAAGTCAGATGCAAAAACGTGAGCTGAGCCCCAGGATGCAAACAGGCAATTATTTGGACAAGATACATTTTTCAGGCCTAGCAGCTTTGAGAATAACAACGCTCTACCAACAGTGCATAAAGTTAATTTGCCACCCGCTCTGTTTAATTCATTCGATCCATTGTAAGCTCTTGCAGCAGAAGGCATAAGAAACTCATCAGCTCTAGTACACATAGGGGCTCCTAAGAGCTGGTAACACACTGAGATGGATTTGTATTAGAGTTAGGGAAAAGTGATCTGGGACTTGCCTGAGGCAGCATACTGATTACAGATGAACAAAGAGACACAACAAGAAATCACAAGAGAGCCAGAACTATCTTCTATACAGACTCACCTGGTGGATGACATATATGCCATAGTCCAGCTGTTGCCGCTGCAAAAAAGGGTGAAGGTGCTCCAGCAGGTACAATAGATGCTTCTCACGACTGCGGTGCGGAATCAATATAGCAACTCGTTGCAGAGCTAAGCAGTCTTTGGGATGAAAGCGTCCTTTTGTGACCTGAGGATTTTCTTTTTGCACCTCTTCTAGGGTGAGAGATGCTTTGAATGTAAGCTTGCTGGGGCCTCCTATGGGAAAAGGTTAAGTGTCATCATCATAAACCTAGTCGCTAGAAACATTTTCAGCTGCTTAAATGGCCTGGTACTCAATGAAAACTTTTTAAGGCATTCCTGGGGAGGATATTTATTTCATGCTTAATTAATTAAACTTAGCATTGTACACTAACATTCTTACTAAATAGCTAGATTTGCTGGTAGGTTATTTGTACAACTAACTGAGGATGGGTTAGAAGACATTTTGTTTCTCACATGTTGTCAGCAATTGACATGATTTATAACCTCCAAAATCAGTTTTGGTTTACAGATTTGGCTCCTTAAGACTTTCAGTTCCCAATCTATAATGCAAATACATGCAAAAATGTTGCCTAGGCACAGATGACATTCCCTTCAGATGACATTCCCTTCAAAAGTAGCCAAACATGGACCATGTAAAACTTGATATTTTTCAAGGCGTGTCCAAATATTAGTGGTCAAGTAGAAGAGCTATTTTTCAGTGGTTGGACGCCACTGTGGCAATCATGGAGCAATGCATGAGGAAGAATAGCTAGACCATGGGGAAAACATGAAGGTGTCAGCAATTTGGCCAAATTATCTAGCCTGTTTATTTACCACCACAAGATTCAGTCACAGCACAGCAAGAAAACAATCAGGTTTTTAAGATAGTCCTAAATCCACATGCCAGAAGAACAACAACAACAAAACAAGAAGATTGGATTTTACAAAAGAGATGAAATCATATTTAATGAAAAATTAAACTTAAGGAGTAAGGAAAAAACGACCTGCTTTATGTTACTTAACTTGAACCCCTGAGTGTCAGGCCCTGCATGAACTGTCAAAACAAACAAGAAGTGGCAGAAAGTGCACTTCTGTTTTTTTTAAAAAAATGTTAAACACTGTAAGGAAGTCCTGCTAACCTTTAGAATATGGATTTCCACTCCTGAAATCATAAAGTTGGAAGAGACTATAAAGGCCATCCAGTCCAACCTCCTGCCATGAAGGAAAAGTACAATCAAAGCACCCCCAACAGATGGATATCCAGCCAGTTTAAAAGCCTCCAAAGAAGCAGCCTCTATCACACTCTGAAGCAGTGAGTTCCACTGTTGAAAAGTATTTACAGTAAAGAACTACTTCCTAATGTTCAGGTGGAATCACCTTTCTTTTAAATTGAACCCATTTCTCCGAATCTCAGTCTCCGGAGCAGCAGAAAAGCCTGCTCCCTCTTTCATAAGACATCCAGAAAAGGGAATTTGCATACATATATACAGCCATATTTTGCCCATCCAATATCTAAAACTACAACTTACGCAGATAGGGAGACTGGGAGGGACAAGGAGGCATCATCATATTGGGCAGTTTCACAGTAGACATGGTATCCCTGTCTGAGTTTCCGTTTTGCTCCCCTGCAGCAGTGGTTGCTTTTCTGTCATTTCGTAATAAGCTTTTTGTCTTTGGATTCTCATGGACAGCATACAATAGATAAGAAGAAGTGACCCAACCCACCAGCAAGATACACAAACTGAAGAGCATCAAGAGTTTGAGCTTGTAGGAGACTTGAAGCTTGCCATAGCTCAAGCCCATGGCCCTTCACTGGCTTATGAGCTTCTCCCTTGACACTGCCCTTGATGTATCCTTGTTGCAGCACACTTCAAGGAAAGCAGGAAAGTCAACAAGAAACAAGAAGTGATGTGGTGCTGCATTCTGACAAGTGCCCTCGGGCTTTTGAATGCATGTCTTTCTAGCTCAGCAAGGAGTTGAAGGTGGACATTACAAGAGGAGACCTGTTCAGAAAGAAAGAGAGAAAAATATTCAGTTTCCCTCAATCAACCACCCCACCCATAGAATTCACCAAAAGCAGAAATTATACACATATGTTGTTGTATAAACATAAATTACCAAAGAGCAAGCCTCACTTCCATATGTTATAATCCAACAAATTGCAAGGCCCTCAGGTTTAGGCAGGAAAAATGCTTCTGAACATTCAAAAAGGATCATAGCTAACTCATAAAGCACCTGCTTGATATGGAGAAGGCCTTCAGTTGAATTCCTGGCATTGCCAGCTATAACTAAATCAGATGAATATGTGAAAAAAGTCTCACAAATATTTATCAGGCATATTTGGTTCTGAAATACAGAAAGACCCTTATAAAAACCCATATCAGTAGTTTCAATAACCATATCCATGGTTTCATTTATTCTCACCTGCTGGGAAAAATTCTCTCTACGAATTTGCTAAATCCTCCAGGTGATTCTATGGTGCACTTCCCCTAGAAGTTACCATAGAATGGCACTGGGGAAAATTCCTGAAGAGGACACCTCTCTAGAAATTGTCAAGTCCTCTAGCACAACTGTATGTTATATTAAGACCAAAAGTGAAGTAATTTAATGGCATTATGTTGCATTCGCAGAGTCATGTAACTACGGCCAGCTGGGAACAAAAGGTAAGACAGCAAGCTCCATTTTCATAGCTAGTCATATCTGAGTAAAAGGCTACCTGCAAAGAAAGCCACATACTCACAATGTACTCTGAATACAAAATTCAAAGACAGTAGGTAATTAAGATACACATTGTTAGGAATGTCATACTGAACCCAACATGTAGCAAAGGAAATAATCATGTAAAAATGGATTCCTAAAAAACTGAATAGAAACAGAAAAGTAAAAATTAAAAAAAATCCTATTGCATTATCAGTTGTGCAACAGAGTCAAAAGACTGAGATGAGCACAATTAATTCACTGTCTAAAAATGCTCAGTGTGACAATGTGGATAGTCATATGCAACAAAATGCCTCGTCTTGTCCCTTTCTCCACTCACACCAATTGCACTTAATTATTTTACTTTTTCGTGGAAAACCACAACTTGGCATTATGGTCAAATCTTGCTTTTCAACAGGTCTCCAATGTAAGATCGAAAATTATGATTTGAGATTTGCAAGTGTGGATGGTCTCAAGCTTCTGAGCAGGATGACAAGAAGGAAGAACAAAAACAAAAGGCTTGTTCAGTTAATATTAAGCCATAGTTTGGCATTACCATGAGAGCCAACATAGCATCTGCTGTTTGTTTCTGTACTGTTATCAAAATTTACAAAGAAAGGGCAGGCAATTAAAGTGTGAATCAACTTCATTGTTGATGTTATCGGAGAGGTGTAAAATGTCCAAGTTCAAGATTAAAGGAGAGTACATTCAGCAAGATCAGAACAGTGGGTTGCATACAAATGCCATCAGCATTCCATCTGTAACTTATGACATCTTTCACAGGACTTACAACAAAATGACTACCTATCACATAACCAGCAAGATAAATTATTATGGTAATAAAGCTGTATAGTCTTATCAAATCAGCACTGTAATAACAAGACCTCAGAGTGCAGCACTGCTACAATTTAAGTAAAGGATATTTGAAGGTGTTTTTCCCCCCGGTTGCCAACTACGTACTACGAATTTGACAGTAGCAGTTACTCATTTAACTCTCAATTATATAGCATGATGGTATTTTTATGTACTGAGAATGAGCTACAAGTAGAAGGATCCGTGTGTCTTTACTGGCTTGGCTAGGCTATAGATCATTTATTAGAAATGGTCTGTGTTTCACTCCACTGATAGTTAATGGCCCATTTAGACACGGCATAGTTAAGCATTTAGAAATCAGTAAAAAACATCTTACACGACAGAAGCAAGAGAGCCATAGAAACTCACACAACACCTGAAGGGGTGGAGAAAACAGGATAGGCAGAAAGAAAGAAAAAAATAATCAAGTAGTAGATACCATAATTAGATGTTCCCTGTTTTAGTTCCTTGCAATAATACCTTTTTAAATGAAATGATACATTGATAAACCAGCCATCTAGGACACCTCTGAGAACCAATACCAGGTGGATATAGATGAAGTGTTAGGATTGATGTCTTATAAAAAAAGACAAGTGAGATAAATCGCCACTGACATACTGAAATGCAACTTTAGAAAGTCTGAAGAATGTGCAACAAATATAGCACCTTTAGCATTTTCCATCCATAAGTGGGAACATAAATTGGATACCTGCAAGCAGTATGATCCAAAAGAAGAAAGTCTCTCAAATACAACCCCCCCCCCCCAAAAAAAAAATAGGGCAAGTCAACTGAAATCTGACAACTGAACCTAAAACAGTTTAACAGGGCAGTTCTCCCTTCCTAATTTTTAAGGAACACATAGCACAGATTCAGCTGTCATTCTTATGCCCAACACTAAAAATCATGTTGCTCTGTGATGAAAATGCAGCCAAGCATCCATTCAGCCTGCATCAAAGGAGCACACCAGTCAAGAGCACAACTTGCTGCTATTTTTCTTAACTCTTTAAGCCAAGAGAAAGTGAGCTCATTAGACTTACTTGATCCTGCCTCTGCTTTCCTTCCTGTGGTGAAGCTGTTTTGTTCTTCCCGCAGCAAAGACAGCTCCTGTGCCAAGTAGCAGGGGCACTTTTCAGTAGTGAAATCCCACACCATAAAGGGCTCTCTGTTGCCTCTCACAGATCCAGAAGGAGGAGTCGACTCAAAACTGCACGAACCACTAAAAGAAAAGTCAACAGTTTCAGCTTTTTCCTATTAGATGCCACTCCTCTGCTTTCTATGCATGCAGTTCCCTCCACCCCTTTCTTTCTTTCTATTCAGAGATGACACTTCTTAAGATTTTCCAAACTGCTCAAAGCTGGAGGATTCTGGAAATCTTAGTCTCAAAAGTTACTTTCCCATGTTCTGACAAATAGCTCAAGCATATTTCTGTTCTTCAGGGTTTTATTTGTGTGAAGATTATTCTGAAGATATTTCACCTGCCTTCCTATTTTGCATCCTAATTGTGATATGAAATCCCTCTCAAACAGAAAGGATGTTCAAATAACCAAGGTGATTTCAGATGTAAAATTCTTATAAGCTGAAAGCTGGCTAGAGTTACTCCAACTCTCTCAAAATGGACTTCAGATGAACTCTTCAGAACTGAAAGTTACTTTGAAGGAGCTGAATGTCAGAATTTGAAGGCTCAAAATTTTCTTTTTAATGAAGTTATGTAAAAACAAGGGAAACCCAGTCAGAATATAAATGACAAATCAGTAAAGTGCAAACAAACCAACAGGACACCAGTGCACAAATGAAAAGAGTCACTGATGCTCTTACAAAAGGCAAGAAGACTTCCCTTCAAAGCTAACGGGAATAAAGAGACAGAGCTCTGGCCAACAAATATAGGTGACAACAATAAGAAAAAGGAAGGGTAATCTGAGGAACAACTGTTACAAATAGATGCTAACCATTTCTTTAAACACATCCGAAGCAAGAATCTAATAATTAAGGCAGCTGAACTTTTACATCACAAAGGAAAATGTATTTCGACAGAGTTATTTCCACTTTAGTTTCCTCTTTTTATGTACAAATGTTTTTACTGTATTATGCTTGTAACTCAACTAACAATATAACAAAATATAATATTTTTAATGTGTAAAAAATAAGCAGGGGTCAGATCTTCATCCAATGGTTTTGCCGGGAGCAAGAGATCTTTGCTAATATCTCCTTTCCAGTGCAATTTTCTGCATCACCCCTCACAAAGAACAGTTTTTGGGGGAAATGGGAGAAAAGCTATCAACAATGTCACTTCTGCCCTTCTGCCAGCAGAAGAGCTCCATGAACAAAGTTTTACTCATGAAAACCCAAGGAGACTTCAGATAATACATTCCCAACATTTTTCACTACAGAAAAACTAAATATCCACAGTTGATTATTTTTTCCCATAAAAGAACTGAATTAAACAGAGGTAACGAATTGATGGATTTTAGAGTTCATAAAGAACACCAAAAGAAGGGAACTTACCTTCAGCCGTCATTCAATAACTTGAATGTGACATTTTTTATTATCCCTTTGTCCTGACAATAAGAAAGCAGTATGTGTATTAGTTTTCTGATGCAAGAGTCAGGAAATCAGGATATATCTGCTCCCACTTCAATTTAGTATCAGGTTGGATCATATGACTGAAATGAACTTGGTCACTCTGACAACCTACTCCAGGTAAAAGTTGAGGGAGTCCACACACTTGGTGATAGTGCTTGGGATCAGTGGAAGCCATTACAGTAATCCAGCATGGCAACAAAAATCACTGGAAGACAAAGATCAACAATGAAAAGAGTCACAGATGTTTCCACAAATATTCCCACCGTAACCAATGGTTCCTGAGTTTGACTTTATTCATCTTATCTCCCCATCAGTCACCATTATCCTCGATTAACTGCTGCCATCAAGGCATTGTATTTGAACACAAGCTTTCCAATATTCCTTATGTAATCTCAAATGTATAACGATTACAATTTTAAAATGAATATATCAAAGATCACTTATTTAACACACTTATATCCTGACTGCTACTACTGTAACTCAAATCTCTCTCCCTCATATCCTAATTCTGATTCTGACTAACTAATCTTCCTGACTCTAACCTCTCTAGCTTCTATCCAAACTCTGACTCTTAATCCTAACCTTGACTGACATACAGCCAGTCACCAGTCATCTCCAAAATCCCATACTCTCATGCCCACATGTCCTAATCTCATTATATCTACAATATCTTATAATATTTTACTATAATTTAGCTAATAAATGATACAACGTATCATCTCAAAAGTCCATAAAATGACAACCAGCTCCATCAGAAGGGAGTAGAGGGCACTGTCTTACAGTAGTTCTGCTATTTATGGGGCTGGTTCCATAAATGGTTCAAGTAGCAAATGGTTCGGGCTTAGGCTATTTAACTAACAGCATCTCCGCATATAAACAAGCACAAATACTGCGGTTAGTGGAGGAGGCCCTGCTCTCAGTCCCACCCCTGTCACAAGCACAGTTGGTGGGGACGAGAGAGGGGGCCTTCTCCATGACCGCTCCTTCCCTCTGGAACACCCTCCCCATGAAAATCAAAACCTCCCCTTCATTCTCCTTCAAGAAGCAACTAAAAACACACTTTTGTACTTTGGCCTTTGGAGAGGAAGATGATTAGCTTCTTATTAGCTTTTATTGCTTATATCCTGTCTGACGATGTTGACCAAGAATATATTGCCTTAACTTATTAGAGAGCCGCATCTTTATATTGGTATTTTTTTGTATTTTTTCATACATTTTGTTAGCCTGTTGTGTTATTTATGAGGTTGGCCAACTATTTGTTTTAGAATATAGGTTGTTTTATTGGCTAGCCCCCATCTTCTGCAGGGATTTGAAAACCTGGATGCTGTGATGACGGTTAGGCCCTGTTCATGAATGCCCAACCCTAATCTACCAATAGGGTTACCCAGCATTTTACCCCCAGCTCTAACCCTATAGTCTTCTTGTTGCACAAGTCCATGCCCAGTCCTCCTAGTCTGATCATGCCCAACATGATCAGACTAGAGGGCGGGTTAAAAATAAAGTTTTATTATTAATATTATAGCATTGGGAAATTTCTGCTGTGTGATGCTGTAGGATTTCATTCTTTGTCCTATGCTCCTCAATATCTATATGAAGCCACTGGAATAAGTCATAAGGTGGGTGTAGCGGGTAGGATGCCATCAGTATGCTGATGACACCCAGCTCCAATTCCCCTTATCATGAGCAGAGACTGTGCAGGTGGTGGACCAATGCTTGAATGCTGTAATGGGTTAGATGGAGGTCAATAAACTGAAACTGAATCCAGATCAGATGGAAGTTCCATAGACTGGTGGTTCTAAGATCTGGGCACTTGAAAGCAACCTGCTCTGGATGGGGCTGTACTCTCTTGAAATAACAGATGCACAGGTTGAGAGTTTTCTTAGCTCCAACTTTGTCACTAGAGACGCTGAGACCCCTAAATGGTTTAGAATCTCGATACTTGAAGGAGCATCCCTCCATATACGTCCCTGCCCAAGATTTAAAATACGTTGAGGGTACTTTCCTTGTGTCCCATCAGTCAGGGCAATATGATGTGAGGGAACCTTCTCTGCTATGACACTCCTTAGAGGCTTGAATGGTGCCAACATTCCTGTTTAGGTGCCAAGTAAAAGAATGATTATTAATTTTTGGGGAGTCTAAATAGAATTTTCAAAAATTCCTCCCACACATATGGTTTCAATTCACACTAAACTAAACATTTAAATCATTTTGTTCAGATATGTTGATGACACATTTACCATTTGGAGCCATGGAGAGGACGAGCTCAGCAAGTTCCTGGACCACCTTAACAGCATCCACCCAAACATCCAATTCACCATGGAAAAGGAAAAGGAAGGAAAACTGCAATTTCAAGATGTTCTGGTCATCCGCAAACCCAATCAACAATTGAGCCACACAGTTTACAGAAAACCTACACACACAGATAGATACCTTCATAAAAACTCCAACCATCACCCAAGTAAAAAAAGAAGCACAATCAAAGCCCTGACAGACCATGCACAAAGAATCTGTGAACCCTACCTCTTCCAAGGTGAACTAAACCACCTAAACTGGGCTCTACAGGCCAATGGTTACTCCACCACAGACATCAGAAGAGCTGCAAGGCCAAGAACAAGCCATGAGAGTCAAGACAAAGATCCACCCAAAGGTGTTCTTACCATACATCAAGGGAACCACTGACCGCATAGGCAAACTGATGAAGAAGCACAATCTACAGACCCACAAAGAAAATCCAACAAATGCTACAGTCAGCAAAGGACAAGAGGGATCCTCTCACCTGTGATGACTCATGAGCATTGTAGTCCCATTCCTAGTGCTGTTGTGACTGACGAAGAGGAGAACTTGGGTTTTCCTCCATTTCAGCCAGAAAGGGAACCATTTCAGCCAGAAATTGAGCCTTTGCACCTGCAGGAGGTTTGTCTTCCAGAAATCTCCCAAACAAGCCCGGAGTCGAGTTCTCCCCCTTTTTCGCGCCGTAATTACATTCTCCAGCAGAAAGGAGTGCAACAGGCTAATCGCAGGAGTTTGAGAATAGCAGCAAAGCATTCAGATGATTAAGCCTGTTCCCATGAGAAATTTTAGGGAGTCATACATCTGGACACAGAGATTGACTTTCGGTTCTGGTTCCCCAGAGAAGTGTTCTCTGGTGGGGAAAACAAGGCCTATTTAGGTTCCTTGCTCCCGGAGGGTTCTTGCGGAGTCAATTCGTCAGCAACTGGAGTAGTGTGTGTGGACAGCTACTCCGCTTCCAAGCCTTTGTTCCTGATTCAAGCCTTCGTTTTCCAGCCTTGTTCTTCCACGGATTTTGCCTTGCTTTCCAAGACCCAGCCTTGCCTTGTTTCCCGGATTTTGCCAAGTAAACACCACGGATCTTGTTCTTGTTTCTCGTTCCTTGCTGTCTTGTATTCAAGCCTTGTTTTTCCGAGAGTCAAGTTATTTCCTAGCCTCGTTCAAGTTCTTGGACTAAAGGACCTTGCCATCTCCCCTCACTTTGCCTGGCAAAGTGAGTGTTTCGGTTATTGGATTATAACTTTGGACCTTTATATTTCATATTGGACATTGTTTCTTTGGACTAATTTTGACCTTTCCTGAAAGGTCTAATTCTGGACTATTTTCTACACTTGTTTTTATTAACTTTATATACTCCTTCAATAAAGATATTAGATAGATTCTGGCCTCTGTGTATGGTTATTGGTGCCCTGCAGCCGGGTCGTGACATCACCTTTGCAGGAGTCTACCGTATACCATGCAGCTGTGGACAAGTCTACATAGGGACCACCAAACACAGCGCCCAAACACGAGTCAAAGAACACTGCAGACTAACTCAACCAGAGAAATCAGCCATAGCAGAGCACATGATGAACCAACCTGGACACAGTATATTATTTGAGAACACAGAAATGCTTGACCACTCCAACAACTATCATGTCAGACTACAAAGAGAAGCCATTGAAATTCACAAGCATGTGGACATGCACAAGAAGTGGAAAAGGGGAGAAATCACCAAAGAAGAATTCAAACGTATAGCCAACACCTGTAGGGAAAAGGTTCGCAAGGCTAAAGCACAAAATGAGCTCAGGCTTGCCAGGGACATAAAAAACAACAAAAAAGGCTTTTTTGCTTACGTTGGTAGAAAAAGGAAGAAAAAGGAGGCGATAGGGCCTCTGCAAGGAGAAGATGGGGTGATGGCGACAGGGGACAGGGAAAAGGCAGAACTGCTCAATGCCTTCTTTGCCTCGGTCTTCTCACAAAAAGAAAGCCATCTTCTACCTCAGCAACATGGAATGGACGAAGGATTGGGGGAAATCCAACCCCAAATAGGGAAACAAGTTGTCCAGGAACACCTGGCCTCTCTAAACGAATTCAAGTCCCCAGGGCCGGATCAGCTACATCCAAGAGTATTGAAGGAATTAGCGGAAGTTATTTCAGAACCACTGGCAATTATCTTCGAGAGTTCTTGGAGAACGAGAGAAGTCCCAGCAGATTGGAGGAGGGCGAATGTGGTCCCTATCTTCAAAAAGGGAAAAAAGAACGACCCAAACAATTACCGTCCGGTCAGCCTCACATCGATACCAGGCAAGATTCTGGAAAAGATCATCAAGGAAGTGGTCTGCGAACACTTAGAAACAAATGCGGTCATTGCTAATAGTCAACACGGATTTACCAAAAACAAGTCATGCCAGACTAATCTGATCTCTTTTTTCGATAGAGTTACGAGTTGGGTCGATACAGGGAATGCTGTGGATGTAGCCTACCTGGATTTCAGTAAGGCCTTCGACAAAGTCCCCCACGACCTTCTGGCAAATAAACTAGTAAAATGTGGGCTAGACAAAACTACGGTTCGGTGGATCTGCAATTGGCTAAGCGAACGAACCCAAAGGGTGCTCACTAATGCGTCATCTTCATCATGGAAAGAAGTGACAAGTGGAGTGCCGCAGGGCTCCGTCCTGGGCCCGGTTCTGTTCAACATCTTTATTAACGACTTAGACGAAGGGTTAGAAGGCACGATCATCAAGTTTGCAGATGACACAAAACTGGGAGGGATAGCTAACACTCCAGAAGACAGGAGCAGAATTCAAAACGATCTTGACAGACTAGAGAGATGGGCCGAAACTAACAAAATGAAGTTCAACAGGGACAAATGCAAGATACTTCATTTCGGCAGAAAAAATGGAAATCAAAGATACAGAATGGGGGACGGCTGGCTTGACAGCAGTGTGTGCGAAAAAGACCTTGGAGTCCTCGTGGACAACAAGTTAAACATGAGCCAACAATGTGATGCAGCAGCTAAAAAAGCCAACGGGATTCTGGCCTGCTGTGATGACCCATGGGCCTTGTAGTCCTGTTCAGGACATTGTAATTCCTGATGAAGATGAAAACTTGGGTTTTTTACCTTCCCAGTCTGAACTGGATTCCTCTCAGCCAGATCTTTCCCAGGCAGATCTGGGAACCTTGCACCTGCAAGAAAGTTGTCTCCCAGAAGTATGTCAAACAAGCCCAGAGCCTACTTCTCCCGTGTTCTTGCGCCGGGAGTTTTGTAAACAACAGAGAAGTTTGGAATCAGCTTCGCGCAGGAGTGCGAGGATTGCAGCTAAGAATGTGGCCAATTAAGACTGCTTCTCGTGAGAATCTTTGGGGAGTCTCACATCTGGTCTCAGAGTTTAGCTTTCGGTTCTGATTCCCAGAGAACTGCTTCGGCGGGAAAGTTAGACTCTATTTAGGTGTTTTACCCGCGTAGTAACTTCGCGGAGTCAATTCGTCAGCCTACGGAGCGAGTTGTGTCTGGACAGCGCGCTCCGATTCAAGCCTCGCTCCTGCTCAAGCCTTGCCTTGCTATCCAGCCTTCGCCTTGCTTCCCAGCCTTTGTTTATCTACGGACTTTGCCTTGTTTCCCAGGATCAAACCTTGCCTTGTTCCACGGATTTTATCAAGTTATTCCACGGACCTTGTTCTTGTTCTTAGTTACCTTGTTCCACGTTCAAGCCTTGTTTCAAGTATCAAGTTATTTCCTAGCCTCGCTCAAGTTTCATGGACTAAAGGACCTTGTCATCTCCCCTCACTTTGCTTGGCAAAGTGAGTGTTTCGGTTATTGGATTACAACCTTGGACCTTAATATTTCTTATTGGACATTGCTTTTTTGGACTAATTCTGACCTTTCCTGAAAGGTCTAATTCTGGACTATTTTCTACACTTGTTTTTATTAACTTTATATATTCCTTCAATAAAGATATTAGATAGATTCTGGCCTCTGTGTATGGTTATTGGTGCTCTGCAGCCTGGGTCGTGACAGTTTGACTCCGCCACCCTAAGCACCAATTAACCTCGGCCAGAATGTCTACCGGAGTCGTACCTGGGCCGAGCGGCCAGCCGATTACCTACACCATCGACAAGGATGAGGTGGACCGAATCCGTGATAAGCTCAATGCACAGGATGGAGAAATAAGGGGTTTGAAGGAACGCGGAATTCGTCTTCCGGCCATGGCGTTGCCAACCAAGTTTACTGGAGAAGCTTCTAAGGTTCATGTCTTCCGTCGCCAATGTCAAGCTTATCTAGAGGCCCGTGCTGCCGAGTTTCCCCAAGAAGACATCAAAGTGGCATGGGTTTACAGTCTTCTAGACGGGCCAGCGGCCAGCTGGGCGACGGCACTGTACGACCAAGCCTCTCCACACCTAAGATCAGCGCAACACTTCTTGGACCACCTCAAGGAGACTTGGGGAATCGAGGACAATTTGGAGGCAGCCGGTCACAAACTCCGTCGCCTTTTCCAAGGAGACAGACCTATGTCTCAGTATATAGCCGAGTTCCGAGTACTGGCCCACAACACCGGCTGGAACGATGTAGCCCTCAGGGGACAATTCCGGGAGGGTCTCAACATTGAAATGCTGGAAGAAATCTCCAAGGTGGATCCTCCCCAGACCCTCGAGGCACTCATTGATCAATGTTTACGGGCTGAAGTCATGATTGCCAACAGGAAACAGTGGGTTCGAGGCCAGGGCAGTAGAGCCGGGGCAAAACCCCCCGCTCCCGCCAGCGTTCAGCCACGTCCGGTGTGGAGACCCCCACCGCCAACCCCATACCCCAGAGGAGGCGAGGAGGTGCCGATGCAGTTGGGCAATGTGCGTCCCAGACTAGATGCCGCCGAGAAGGCCCGTCGTCAACGCTTAAACCTCTGCTGGTACTGCGGGAACGGGGGCCACTTCGCCAGAGAGTGCCCAGCCAAAGGGAAGCCTGCCGCCCGTCTTGCGGCGGCGTCCTCCACGGAGACGAAGGCGTCTGAGCCGACTGGCACACAGCCGGCGGGGGAAGCCAACGACCGGGTGTAGAGAGGCTCGCCAACCCGGTCAAAAAATCCATCCAAGAGCCGCCAACCGGGGTCCTGTTCCTTCTTGTGGTCACATTATGGTCAGCAAAAAGGGGACCCGTCATGATCCACGCCATGATAGACTCTGGAGCTACCAACAATTTCATCGATAGAGAGTATGCCGACTCTCTGGGATTACAATATCATGATTTCAAGAATGCCCGTGTGGTGCAAGCCATAGACGGCCGCCCCCTCAAGACGGGCCCCGTAAGTCAGTGGTCGGAACCCACCAGGATGTGGATAAGGGAACATATGGAAGAGATTTCCTTCTTTGTTACCGAGGTCCCCCATTTCCCTGTGATTTTGGGAATTCCATGGCTGACTCTCCACGACCCTAACATCTCCTGGTCCAACAGAGAACTGCAGTTTGCTTCACCGTACTGCCAAAACCATTGCCTCGTAGCCAAGGTATGCCATGCCACAGACACCGAGCCCATCATCACCTTGCCAAAGAAGTACTCCGAGTATTGGGATGTATTCAATGAGAAAGAAGCCGAAAAATTACCCCCACATAGACCTTATGACTGTGCCATTGACTTGGTGGAGGGGGCCCCGATCCCGCGAGGGCATCTCTACTCCCTGACTGAACCAGAGCAAGAAGCTCTCAGGGAATTCCTAGAGACAAACCTTCGCAAGGGATTCATCAGACCCTCTCAATCCCCAGCCGCCTCCCCAGTGATGTTTGTGAAGAAGAAGTCAGGGGAACTACGCTTGGTGGTGGACTACAGAGCATTGAACAATATCACCAAGCGGAACAGCTATCCCCTGCCCTTAATCTCGGATCTACTGGATCGGCTTCGAGGAGCCAAGGTTTACACCAAGCTGGATCTTCGGGGGGCTTACAACTTAGTTCGCATCAGGGAAGGGGACGAGTGGAAGACCGCCTTCCAGACCAAATTCGGATTATTTGAGTCCCGAGTTATGAATTTCGGTTTATGCGGAGCCCCCGCAACGTTCCAGCATTTTGTCAATGACATTTTTCAGGACTATCTAGACAGGTTCTTGATAATCTACCTGGACGATTTTTTGGTGTTTTCTAGATCACAATCAGAACATGAGAACCACGTCAAAATGGTGTTACAACGATTGCGGGATCATGGACTTTATGCCAAGCTGGAAAAATGCGCCTTTGATCTACAAGAGGTAGATTTCCTTGGTTACCGCATCTCGCCTCTAGGGCTTTCCATGGATCCAGCCAAGGTTTCAGCAGTATTGGAATGGCGGGCGCCAACTAACAAGAAAGAGGTGCAGCGTTTCTTGGGGTTCGCGAACTATTACCGCAAGTTCATTCCAGATTTTGCCCGCTGGTCCGACCCCATCACTAGCTGCATCCGTGGAAAGCAGCCTTTCCGCTGGACTGATCAAGCAGAGAAAGGGTTCCAGCAACTAAAGAAACTATTCACCTCCCAGCCAATTCTACAGCACCCAAATCCTGGAACCCCTTTTGTGGTGCAAGCGGACGCCTCTGATGTGGCAATTGGGGCTGTACTCTTACAACCGGTGGGAGATCACCTCCATCCCTGTGCCTTTTATTCACGTCAACTAACCACACCAGAGAGGAATTACACCATTTGGGAAAAAGAACTACTGGCCATAAAGGCAGCCTTTGAAACTTGGAGACATTGGCTAGAAGGGGCCAAATTTCCCATTGAAGTCCACACTGATCATCGTAATCTAGAACATCTAAGAACTGCCCGCAAACTAAATCAGAGGCAGCAACGTTGGGCTTTATTCTTTGAACGTTTCAACTTCCAGATCCATTATGTGACCCCAGCCCAAACCAAGCAAGCAGACGCCCTGTCACGTAAACCGGAATACACTGCAGGACGCAAGGAGACCTTTGAATCCCAACTGCTACAACCCGAGAACTTTGCCACGCTCACGGTGGGGAACACCAAATCCATTCCCATTGGTTCAACTTCCCCTACTCCAGGACCCATCTGTGCTCAAGAAATCAGGGCTAGTCAGCAAGCAGATGCCTGGGCGCAGGACCAACTTCGCCAAGGTCTGCATTTTCCCTTTTCGCTTAAAGATGGGCTGCTCTGCTATAGAAATCATGTTTATATCCCACCCGGACCGGGCAGGGAAAAAGCGCTTCGTCTGTGTCATGACTGCAAACCAGCAGGACACTTCGGACTATTTAAAACTATGCATTTGATCCTAAGGGATTTTTGGTGGCCCAAGATCCGCAAGGATGTGGAAAAATATGTCAACACCTGCCCAGTATGCCAGCGCTCCAAGATACGAAGGGAGAAGCCCTCAGGGCTTTTACACCCCCTTCCTACCCCATCTCGCCCATGGGAAATAATTTCCGCGGATTTCATCACTGACCTACCACCTTCCTGTGGATTCACCACGATCTTAGTGGTGGTGGACCTTTTCACCAAGTTAGCCCATTTCATTCCCTGCGAAGGCCTCCCCACGGCCAAAGAAACTGCGGATCTATTTCTTCAACATGTTTTCAGACTACATGGATTGCCCAAGAGTTTAGTCACAGACCGTGGATCTCAATTCACCTCTCGTTTTTGGAAGGCACTACAAAAACTATTGGGCATAGACTCTCGCTTATCTTCAGCTCATCATCCCCAAACAGATGGGCAAACGGAGCGCACCAATGCCACTTTGGAGCAGTATCTTCGCTGTTATGTAAACTACCAACAGGACAATTGGGCTTCTCTGTTACCACTGTCTGAGTTTGCCTACAACAATGGAGTTCAAGCTTCTACAAAAGAAACGCCGTTCTTTGCAAACTACGGCTTCCATCCACGTTTCTTCCCCCCTGTCATTGAAACTTCAGAAGTTCCCGCAGCAGAGGATTGGCTGCAGGAACTCACAGCGGTGCAACAACTTTTGCTCCAGCAACTGGATCAAGCCAAGGAGGACTATAAACGCCACGCTGACAAACATCGCCAGCCGGGCCTCGAAATCAAGGTAGGAGATCGGGTTTTCCTGTCCACTCGCTTTCTGCCCTCCCACCGCCCTTGCCGGAAGTTAGATGCCCGTTTCATTGGCCCCTATCCAGTGGTGGCGCAATTAAACCCCGTGACTTTCAAACTCCAACTTCCGCGTTCAATGCGCATTCACCCAGTGTTTCACCGTTCCCTGCTCCTTCCGGCGGATGGTGTGCGACCTGATACAGACCAACCGGCCCCCCCTCCTGTTTTGATGAATGGGGAGGAGGAGTTCGAGGTTGAGGACATTTTGGATTCTCGCTTTCACCGCCGCCGCCTACAATATCTCATTGACTGGGTGGGTTTTGGCCCTGAGGAACGCTCTTGGGAAGACGCCTCCACAGTCCATGCTCCTGATCTAACCCGTCGCTTTCATCAGACCTATCCCACCAAACCGCGACCTCGCGCCTCGGGGAGAGGGCCCCAGTTTGGGAGGGGCCTTGAGGAGGGGGATAGTGTGATGACCCATGGGCCTTGTAGTCCTGTTCAGGACATTGTAATTCCTGATGAAGATGAAAACTTGGGTTTTTTACCTTCCCAGTCTGAACTGGATTCCTCTCAGCCAGATCTTTCCCAGGCAGATCTGGGAACCTTGCACCTGCAAGAAAGTTGTCTCCCAGAAGTATGTCAAACAAGCCCAGAGCCTACTTCTCCCGTGTTCTTGCGCCGGGAGTTTTGTAAACAACAGAGAAGTTTGGAATCAGCTTCGCGCAGGAGTGCGAGGATTGCAGCTAAGAATGTGGCCAATTAAGACTGCTTCTCGTGAGAATCTTTGGGGAGTCTCACATCTGGTCTCAGAGTTTAGCTTTCGGTTCTGATTCCCAGAGAACTGCTTCGGCGGGAAAGTTAGACTCTATTTAGGTGTTTTACCCGCGTAGTAACTTCGCGGAGTCAATTCGTCAGCCTACGGAGCGAGTTGTGTCTGGACAGCGCGCTCCGATTCAAGCCTCGCTCCTGCTCAAGCCTTGCCTTGCTATCCAGCCTTCGCCTTGCTTCCCAGCCTTTGTTTATCTACGGACTTTGCCTTGTTTCCCAGGATCAAACCTTGCCTTGTTCCACGGATTTTATCAAGTTATTCCACGGACCTTGTTCTTGTTCTTAGTTACCTTGTTCCACGTTCAAGCCTTGTTTCAAGTATCAAGTTATTTCCTAGCCTCGCTCAAGTTTCATGGACTAAAGGACCTTGTCATCTCCCCTCACTTTGCTTGGCAAAGTGAGTGTTTCGGTTATTGGATTACAACCTTGGACCTTAATATTTCTTATTGGACATTGCTTTTTTGGACTAATTCTGACCTTTCCTGAAAGGTCTAATTCTGGACTATTTTCTACACTTGTTTTTATTAACTTTATATATTCCTTCAATAAAGATATTAGATAGATTCTGGCCTCTGTGTATGGTTATTGGTGCTCTGCAGCCTGGGTCGTGACACCTGCATCAATAGGGGTATAGCGTCTAGATCCAGGGAAGTCCTGCTCCCCCTCTATTCTGCCTTGGTCAGACCACACCTGGAATACTGTGTCCAATTCTGGGCACCACAGTTGAAGGGAGATGTTGACAAGCTGGAAAGCGTCCAGAGGAGGGCGACTAAAATGATTAAGGGTCTGGAGAACAAGCCCTATGAGGAGCGGCTTAAAGAGCTGGGCATGTTTAGCCTGCAGAAGAGAAGGCTGAGAGGAGACATGATAGCTATGTACAAATACGTGAAGGGAAGTCATAGGGAGGAGGGAGCAAGCTTGTTTTCTGCTGCCCTGCAGACTAGGACACGGAACAATGGCTTCAAACTACAGGAAAGGAGATTCCACCTGAACATCAGGAAGAACTTCCTCACTGTGAGGGCTGTTCGACAGTGGAACTCTCTCCCCGGGGCCGTGGTGGAGGCTCCTTCCTTGGAGGCTTTTAAGCAGAGGCTGGATGGCCATCTGTCGGGGGTGCTTTGAATGCGATTTCCTGCTTCTTGGCAGGGGGTTGGACTGGATGGCCCATGAGGTCTCTTCCAACTCTACTATTCTATGATTCTATGATTCTATGATTCTAACTTCAACAGAAAGGAGGAAACCATGAAAATGAACAAAATCTGGCTACCAGTATTAAAAAACTCAAAAATCAGAACAGTAAATAAGAAGCAACACTCTGAGACATGGAAACTAGGGGCAGTTAATAAAGGATGCCCCCAGGCAGAAAGTAGCTAGTAGATGTAGCCATTAAATGCAAATTAGGGTGATTAACTGCAACATTTACGCTGGGCTTCAACTAACAAGAGTTCTTCCCTCACCCTGGACTTCCCACAGATATATATAAACCTTTCTTGCTTAGTTTCTCCATACCTCACAACCTCTGAGGATGCCTGCCATAGATGTGGGCGAAACGTCAGGAGAGAATACTTCTAGAACATGGCCATACAGCCCGGAAAACATACAACAACCCTGTAAACCATTTTAATCTGTCTTTTGTTAATTAATTTGCTTTTAGCATTTTAAAACTATTTTATTAATATTGTTTTTAAATTGGTTAGATTGGTTTTAGTGTACACCACACTTGAGTTCTTCAGATAAAAGTAAATAAATAATTTAATTAAATAAAATTTAAAACACATATATTATCGGAATCTAAACCACTATTCTAGAAGTTCAAACCATTATTATAGAAAAGCCAATCAACTTGATTTCCGCAAAGGGAAATCTTTCATTAACATTCTAGAATTCTTTGTGAATGTCAACAAGGATATTGATTGACCCTTTCAAAGATGCTGATTTAATTGTTTGTGAAAGTGTAAATGTAGAGTTCATGGCAAAAGACAGGTCTACTGAAATAACAAAATACTGTGGCGCAGGCTGGTGAGCAGCCAGCTGCAGCCGGCTGCAACAAATCACTCTGACCAAAAGGTCATAAGTTCGAGGCCAGCTCGGAGACTGCATTTGTCTCTGTCTTTGTTCTATGTTAAGGCATTGAATATTTGCCTTATATGTGTAATGTGATCCGCCCTGAGTCCCCTTCGGGGTGAGAAGGGCGGAATATAAATACTGCAAATAAATAAATAAATAAATAACTACGAAGTCTCTCCCCCCCCTCCCGCTGTTCCCTCCCCCCTGTTTATTTTTTGCCAATGGAAAGAAGTCAGATCCCTCAAGGATAAATGAGCTGGAATAAGGGTTCAAAAATGACAGTAGCCAAACTACTCAAAAGTGAACCATTAAGATCTAAAATGATTTTTTAACTGAATGAACACCCAGCAAAAAAAGCAAACAAGGAAAAGGTAGGGAAAATGAAAGCTGAACAAATGTAGCAGGAAGTGTGGAAAAAAGCAAAGCACAGAGAACATCCCATAGTAGAATGCAAATTGACTGTCAGCAGATTGAGGTAAAATTTAGAAAGTATTTAACACAAAATTAGTTACATAATTTATTGCACCAAATGTGATGTTAAATACTTTTAAGGGGGACTAGACCTATCAACGTGGATTAGAAGGCCAAGACCGGCCCCTTCTACACTGCCTTATAAAATCCAGATTATCTGCTTCAAACTGGATTATATGTCAGTACAGACTCATATAATCCAGTTCAAATCAGATAATGTGAATTATCTGATTTAATAATCTGGATTACAGTATATGGCAGTGTAGAAGAGGCCACAGTTAAAAGGAAACTCTACATCAGTGATTCCCAAAGTGGGCACTACCGCCCCCTGGTGGGCGCTGCAGCAATCCAGGGGAGCGGTGATGGCCACAGGTACATATATCTTTCTGTTTAATTGTTATTTAAAAAATTAAAAAATAATTTCCAGAGCACTGAGTAATATTTTTTCTGGAAAGGGGGCGGTAGGCCAAATAAGTTTGGGAACCGCTACTCTACATTAAGAAGCAATGGAAATTAATTGGAAATTAATTTTTAAGCGGAGGGATTACAAAAGCGTACTCTTGTTTTCATATGTGGCTTCTAGGCTTTCCAGAGGTATCTAATGCCAAATTTGATTGACTGGGAAATCTTATCCAAGAGGTTTCTTCTTACATTTATCCAAAAAGAGACTCGTCTCCCACTCATGTTGTTTCCACTGAGGGGACTGGATTAATTTGCATGGTTAATATTTTCACTGCTGCCACTGATTAGTTGACGTACTGTATTTCTCATGAACTCAGTATTTTTTTCCTTCAGTTTGCTTTTCTCTTAACTCTTAGACAATAGTAATGAGTTAAAGGATATGTGCACGGGGTATTCATTTATTGCAAGAAAACATTAAAACAATATCATCATCATCATCATCATCATTATTTAATTACTTATTAATCGCCCTCCATCCACGATGCTCTAGGCGATTTACAAGATAAAACTGTAAAGGATAAAAATACATACATACAAATATTGATAAAATTAACATAGATTAAAAGCTCTAGTAAAGAACCAGGTCTTGAGTGCTAGGGTAAAAGGCCCTAACTCACGCATGGCTCTCATATAGGGCGGCAAGGCATTCCATAAGGCAGGGGCAGAAATAGAAAAAGCTCTGCGTCTGGTCCTTTCCAAGTGCACTTCTCTAGGACCCGGTACATAAAGTAAGTCGCGTTGGGATGGTCGTTGTGACCTCCGATGATGGGAGAAGGAGAGACGGTCCCTAAGGTACGATGGGCCCTGGCCGTAAAGAGTTTTAAAGGTCAGAACTAGCATCTTATATAGACCACGGTAATCGGTTGGAAGCCAATGCAGATGCTGTAGCACTGGTGTTATGTGGCATTTCATGGGTGTTCTTGTGAGTAGCCTGGCTGCTGCATTCTGAACAATATGGAGCTTTCGGGTCGTGGACAAGGCTGGAATTAAACTTGATTCTTGGCTAGATTCATAACTGGAAACAAAGGCAAAACATGAGCGTGGAGCAGGGTCCGTGGTAAAACTGCAAGGCTAGGCAAGGCTTGAAAACTTGATCCGAGAAGCAAGGAACTGGGGTACGAAGTCCACACACGATCTCTCTCCTGAAGCTGATCAATTGACTCCGCAAAGAATTCCTCGCGCCAACCACCTATATTGGGTCTCGTTTTCCCGCCAACAGAACTCTTTCCCTAGAGAACGAGAAGCGAAACCCAACTCTGTCCAGATGTGTGACTCCTTAGAATTTCCCAAGGGAAGCAAGCCTAATCAGCTTGATTTCTGGCAGCAATGCTTAAACTCTTCCGTTGAGCTTCTCTGATTCCCCTTTCTCTGGAATAAGATTCTTTTCTGGGAAACGGGGGGGAGTTCTGCCCAAGGCCTGTTTGGCTGAATTCTTGAGGACAAACATCAACATCCTGCAGGTGAAGAGACTCCGGCTCTTGCTGAACCGGCGAAAACCCCATGTTTTCCTCTTCGTCTGCCACAATAGTACTAGGAACAGGACTACAAGGCCCATGAGTCATCACAGGTATTGACGTTGCTCCAGGCTCCAAGCACAGAAGGAGTTGGGTGTCGTCCGCATATTGATAGCAGTCTAGGCCGAAACTACGAGCCAAACTAGCAAGGGGTCTAACGTAGATGTTGAAGAGAAGAGGGGAGAGAATTGCACCTTGGGGTACCCCACATAGGAGGGGAGATCTGTCAGAGACTTGATCCATATACTCCACGCATTGGCTCCGGTTTCGCAGAAATGAGTTGAACCAATTGAGGGCCTGACCGCGAACTCCGGACATGGCGAGACGGTGAATCATTAGATCGTAGTCAACGGTGTCAAACGCTACGGTAAGGTCGAGAAGTACCAGTAGAGCTGATCCGCAGCTATCAGACTGGCGACGAAGTTCATCTGTAATGGCAACCAGGACTGTCTCCGTCCCATGGCCAGGGTGGAAGCCTGACTGGAAAGGGTCAAGGCCGGCTGTATCATCCAGAAATTGTTGCAATTGTCCCAGTACAGCCCGCTCTATCATCTTACCCAAGAATGGGAGGTTGGAGACAGGACGATAGTTGGCAAGGGTCATGGGATCAAAGCTAGGCTTCTTTAGCAAGGGACGAACCCTTGCCTCTTTTAGGTTGTCCGGGAAGACCCCCTGTTCAAGAGAACCATTGATTATATTACTCAACGGATCGAGCAGACCTTCCAGGCAGCTCTTCACCAGCCAGGAGGGACACGGATCAAGGGGACAGGTGGTTGGTTTTGCAACAGCTAGGATTCTAGTGACATCTTCCTTGTCAAGCGAAGTAAATCGGTCAAGGATAGGTCCACTAAGCGGCCACAAAGTCTCAAGCTCACTTAAGGTATCAACTGTAGGGGGCAGTTCCTGCCGAAGCACGGTGATTTTATCAGTGAAAAACTTCTGGAATGCCTCTGCTGTAAGAGCCGTGGTTGCTGGGTTTTGGACTAAGGGAGCCGGACTGGTCAAAGCACGAACGATTTTGAATACTTGAGCTGGGCGCGATCTAGCAGAGGCTATTAAGGAGGAATTGTGAGATTTTTTTAGCATCCTTGACGGCTGATTCGTAGGACCTGCGAAAAGCCTTGAAGGCGGACAGTGACACCTCGTCGGGTTTCCATCGCCACTGATGTTCCAGGTGTTGACTAGCTCATTGAGAGTGACGCACACAGTTCCCAGGCCCTTAAGGGCATTCAAGAACCTAGCAGGTTCCATGAGTCTCCTAGACCGAGCAAAGATTGGTGTGGCAGGATGGGGAGGAGGAGATGGAATCTCAATCCGGGCCTTCAGGACAGCGTGATCAGACCAGGGAACATCAATTACCGCAGATAGAGATATTAAAAATCAGGTCCAGAGTGTGGCCGGCCCGATGAGTAGGGCGAGTCTTGAGTAGTGAGAGCCCCAGAGCTTCAAAGGTTGGTACTAGGTCCTTAGTCACAGATGAAGATGGCAGTGCCTTGACATGTACATTAAAGTCACCCAGAACAATAAGTCTGGGGAACTTCAGGACCCAGTCCGCCACAAGATCTAATAAATTCAGCAGACTCTCTCCCGGAGACCCAGGCGTGCGGTAAACTACAAGAATGGCTAGGGATTCCCTGCTAGCCAGGACCACACCAACACACTCAATACCGGCTATCTTTGGAGTTGGAATAGCTTTGATGTTAAAATAATCACGGGAGAGTATTGCTACCCCTCCACCCCAACCCCCACTCCGTGGCTGTTGAAATATCTGGAAGCCTGGAGGTGTCAGTTCATGTGAGGGAATGTTATCACCCTCACGGATCCAGGTCTCTGTAATACAAACCAGGTCCGCTGCTTGATCGAGAATGAAGTCAGAGAGGGTAGCAGTTTTGTTGACAATAGACCTAGCATTGAATAGTAGCAGGGACAGGAGGGGCATTGGTAGCACCTTCTCGGCCGTATGCCTAGGGATGGAACGCAAGTTGGAAAGAGAACGAGTTTCCAATCGACTCGACCTCACTCTGTATGTACGTAATAATATTACATCTGTATTATCCAAAACCCTATTCAAAAACCCACCATAAGTTTCCATTTGTACAGAAGAAACACATGGAACTCCCTACCACAGATGATGCAATTGGTCCTTTTTCCACTCTCTCACAGGCAGATGTTTCATTTAGGTAGAACTTTGGTTCTTAAATTGTGTGATGGAAATGTGTCTTCAATGTTGGGTGCTGGGTTTTTGTTCTTTTAATTTTGTTTTAAACCGTTTTAGCTATGTGCTTCTTTAAGAGAATTGAAAGTTTAGCTGTTTTTAAAGTTTGAAAAATAAAATTTTGGCTGAACTTTGTTTAAAATGGTTGTAAGCTGCTTTGGATCCCATGCACGGGGAAAGGATAAATATTAATGAAATAAATAGTTGTTTCACTTCATTTTTATGTGGCACCTATTACGTCAGTCATGCGTAACTTATCATGCTGCCATTCTTTCTGCAAGGTGTTGGCAAGGACAGGCAACAGATGCTTACTGAAATGGAACTGTGACTTCAACAATGCAATGACCGGCAATAGATCAGTAAGCAACAACTCACATTAAAATTAGAGGAAGTAAATAGACTTGAGGAACAGCTGAACACAGTTTTTCAGTTTAATATTAAACTACTGTAGTTTAACCAGTGCCAAACATAATTACATGTTACTGTCTGAAAGGTACACTTATCTGGATCAAAGTTATTCATGGTTTAAATAGGCCCCAAAATGACCTCAATTTTGTTAAAGATAAAGACTGAGGTATGAGGGCATATAGAAGAATTCCTCCACTACAATATCGAAAGTATCTCAAGTATTCGAGTATGAGTATATCTGAAAAAATAAGTGAGAGGAGGAAGGGAGAACATTCCAAAGGCAGATAGAGTAGAAAAAAGAGTCAGGGGAGGTAGCCCTACAAGACACAACTCTTCAACAAAATATCTGGCATATCATGCATATTATGTAATATGGCTAGGAATTGAATGCTCAACAAGTAGTGTAGTTACAGGAACTGTCTTTCAATGCCATACTTGGGTTATATGTGGTCTTCTTCCTACAGTGCAACAAGATTATAAATATCCACCCCTCTTTCTTTCAATTTTTTATTCTTTTTTTTAAAAAAAAGAAAAGATGAATGTCACTCACAACATCACAAGTTCATAAACCTGCTCTTTATCAAATGTACACACCAAATGCGCGACTGCCTTCTGCATAGGGAAAACTGATAAGACATCAATCATGCAAAAGTATAAATGGAAGCAGATCTGACAACAGAAATGATAATATCCAAAATATAGTGACAAATGGTTTAGGTTCCTATGATACTATGTCTGTGACCTCAAATTCTAGAAAAAAAAGAATTTCAAAGATGGATTCAAGCTTTTTTTTTTTTTCGTGTCAGGAGCAACTTGAGTTGCTTCTGGAGTGAGAGAATTGGCCATCTGCAAGGACGTTGCCCAGGGGACGCCAGGATGTTTTTTGATGTTTTACCAACCTTGTGGGAGGCTTCTCTCGTTCAAGATTTCATCAACAGATTAAGGTATATAGCCTGTGGCTTAAAATTACAAGTGTTAAGCAACTGATTGGCGCAAAGATGTCTGTGTTTTCAGAGTATTACTAAATGATATTTGCATTTTTGGTATTTCATTTTGAGCTGACCACACTGCACACATGTACACAAAAAGTCAGGTAGATACATAATAATCTGCCAACTGAGGCATAATGTCATGTATCTGATGATGTGTACTACAGAGACCTTGTGGGCCATCCAGTCCAACCCCCTGCCAAGAAGTAGGAAAATCGAATTCAAAGCACCCCGACAGATGGCCATCCTGCCTCTGTTTAAAAGCCTCCAAAGAAGGAGCCTCCACCACACTCCAGGGCAGAGAGTTTCACTGCTGAACAGCACTCACTGTTAGGAAGTTCTTCTTAATTTTCAGGTAGACATTGCACTAGTTTCTGTTCATGTTGGTATCCTCCTCATGAAAACTGGACAGCCAAGGATCAATTTCATTTGGGAATCTTATATTATTGTTCAAGCACCATGGTCTTGCTGAACAGTAGTTAAGAACAGCTATCATGCTCCCACATACTGGAAGCAAGGCGGGGGAGGGAAGTAGTTTTGTAACAATGTTAAAACCAAGAAATTTATTTCAGCACAATATTTTGTGGCTTACAGTCCACATCTTCAGATGCATGGAATGTAGTTCAGGTAGACAAGCATTTATGCACAGGTGGGTATATGTGAAACATAACAGAAATGTGAAGAAGTGGTGATAAGGTGGTAAGCAGAGATATTAAAAGCCTATGCACAGGCTTTCCAACACCTCTGGAAAATGTACTGCACAGTTTTCATAGGTGGGTCACCTGCATCCTTTCTACTACCCTTTAAACTACCATTAAGATCTGTACTTGTTATCCCATCACCATCCTACCAGATTCTATATTTCCGCTACTGTTCATATGAATGCCCTTGTATTGGCATCCCTGTTTGTTCAGTTAGATTGGACTCCATGTACCTGAAGGACAGTAAGCTATAAATCTTGTGCTTAAATTAACTGGCTAGTTTTAAAATTACAACAAGGCTACTTTTTCCCTCTCTTTCCTATAAATTTCAGTAAAAGAAGAACATTTTAATAGAATATTAAACAGCAACCTTCAATCTTTAAGATACTACACTAATGCGTATCACCTGAACCACTGGCACCAAATAGATGTTCACTAATGTGCCCCGCCCCAAATCTCCCCCCCCTTTACACTAATCTGGAAGTAACTTATGTTGCACTTTCAAGTAATATACAGAAGAACCTTATAAGGCAAAGGTAATAACACCAGTGTAAAAATTCCCTCCCCCCCTTCCAATCTAGTAATCTGCAACACCCAGATGTGATAGGTGCCAACTTGTGGCTATGTCAGTTACTGCCATCAAGAACTGTAATTATAAAAAACATGAGAGTGATTTAGTTTGGAATAATTTTGTAGTAAAGATGCGAAATTAGAGAAATTGCTAATCTAAATCTCTACTGTCCGATTTATGATTCACACACATATGCCCCATGTCTGCTTTTTTTCTTTCTTCCATATGAGTTGCTTCTCTAGCCATCTTCTTTAAACCTCATATTTTGGCAGTAAAGAACATTTTATGACTTCTAGGAAAATTGGGTAATTAAGGATGGTTGCTTTATATTTTGTTACAATGTTCTTGTTTTATTTTGTTTTATGTTATTGTCTATGTACTTGCTATGTACTATGTACGTACTTGAGGCCCCAGTGGTGCAGTGTGTTAAAGCGCTGAACTGAACTTGCAGACCGAAAGGTCACAGGTTCGAATCCGGGGAGTGGAGTGAGCGCCCGCTGTTAGCTCCAGCTTCTGCCAACCTAGCAGTTCAAAAACATGCAAATGTGAGTAGATCAATAGGTACCCCTCTGGTGGGAAGGTAATGGCACTCCATGCAGTCATGCCAGCCACATAACCTTGGAGGTGTCTATGGACAACGCCGGCTCTTCGGCTTAGAAATGGAGATGAGCACCAATTCCCAGAGTAGGACACGACTGGACTTAACGTCAGGGGAAACCTTTACCTTACCTATGTACTTAGTATGTTATATTTTAACAATGTTGTTCAGGCACATCCCCATGTAAGCCAGTCTGGAATGGCCCTAAGATGTTAAGACTCTGGGGATCAAGGTTTGATTGCCCCTTCAGCCATGGAAACTCGCTGGAGGTGCATCTACACTGTAGAATGACTCCAGTTTGACACCACTCTAAATGCCCTGGCTCAATGCTATGGAATGTGGGGGTTATCGTTTGATGAGGCATCATCACTCTTTGACAGAGAAGGTCTTGTAAAATTACAACTTCCAGGATCCCATAGCTTTATGCCAGAGCAGTTAAGTGGGGTGTCAAACTGCAGTAATTCTACAGTGTAGAGAGGCATCCTGAGTTCAACAGGGCAAACACTTATGGGGTTGCCCCCTTCTCCTCTTCAGTAGAGCTACAAACGTACTCTTCTACGGGATGCCTCTGAACTAAACGTGAAGGAGAGAAGGTTGCAGCCCTTCGCGCCCTCACTTCCTCATGAAGTCCAATAAAAACAAGGAGCCCTTCAGAGTCAACTGTCCCTTTGCGACTCCACACGTCGCCACGGAAGTAGGGTACGGTCTCCCGGGGCAACGGCTGCCCAGTCCCGCTACTTACCTGCCTTGACGCCTCAGCCGACGAAGCCCTTAGCCTCCTGTTACTCCTGAGATGAGGACGGAACGGCAGCCTCTCAGCACCATAGAGTCTCCTCCCGGCCGGATAGAACGTCACCGAGCTTCCCCGCTCTGCGTTGCCGTAGCAACGGAGAACCTTTCCAGGCCTGCAGCGTCTACTAAGGCCTTATTATCCCCATGTGTTGCCTGGGCCAACTTGGGCCCTCCAGGTGTTTTGGATTTCGACTCCCACCATTCCTAACAGCCTCAGGCCCCTTCCTTTTCCCTCTCAGGAATGGTGGGAGTCGAAGTCCAAAACACCTGGAGGGCCCAAGTTGGTCCAGGCCTGCCTACACACAATGAATGGAATTATATTTCCTGTCTATGTACTCTGTGATGCTACAGAATTGGAAATTTAAAACAGTTATTAAATATTGAAACCCATTTCTGATTGTCGGCCTACTCCGTATGACCAAGAAAAAAAAAACATGATGCATTACTTGAATGCCTTCATTTCCTGCAGCTGTTCATGGTCTTTTGACAATTTACCAAAGACTGAGGCCCAGCCTCTTCACTTGCAAGTAACTGTCACTTAGGGGAGTATTAATTAAGAAGCATATAATTCTACTTGCGTGGGCCCCTGGTGGCACAGTGTGTTAAAGCGCTGAGCTGCTGAACTTGTGGACTAAAAGGTCCCAAGTTCAAATTCCAGGAGCGGAATGAGCGCCTGCTGTTAGCCCCAGCTCCTGCCAACCTAGCAGTTCGAAAAAATGCAAATGTGAGTGGATCAATAGGTACCGCTCCATCGGGAAGGTAACGGCGCTCCATGCAGTCATGCCGGCCACATGACCTTGGAAGTGTCTACAGACAACGCCGGCTCTTTGGCTTAGAAATGGAGATGAGCACCAACCCCCAGAGTCAGACATGACTGGACGTAACATCAGGGGAAAACCTTTACCTAATGCTCCTTGCAAAACATTCCAGCCAGAATAAGTGGGTTTGTGCATATGCAGTCCCCACGTTACAAACATCCCACTTACAAATGGCTCATAGTTAAGAACTGGGGTTGAATAAAATCCCACATTATCTCCTTTGAACTGGGGTATAGGGCAGTGTGGACCCAGCTCAAAGCAGATATTGTGGGTTATTCCGCCTTGATGTTCTGGGTTATATGGCTGTGTGGAAGGGCCCTGAGAGAAATCTACCCCTTGGAAGGGATATTCACTCCTGAAAGAGCTATCATGGGGGGAAATAGGTCTCTGCTGAAGCTTTCTCGCCAATCCTTGTTTCCACAACAAGCCAATTTTTTTCAAAATCCAATTATTACAGTGACAGAAAGTGAGATGAAGTTTTCTAAATAAGGATACAGACAGCAGAACAAACACCACAGGGGTGTTAACTCTTCCCTATGCTATCCAAACCTTGTATGTGTATGTACGTACGTATGTATGTATATGCGTATATATTGTTGAGGGTTGTAGAAATAAATAAATAGAAGCTTTACCACAATTTCTGAATCATGATAAACCCTGCAATATAATAAAATGACACTCAGGCTTGTGTAACAAGTAACAGTATCTTTACTTCAGTTCAAAAGTTCAAACAGGGCAACAATATATATAACAGTCTTTTTGAATGCACACAGAGAACATAGGGAATAAATTAACAGTCCCTTTAAATATGCCTCCTTTGCCTTATAAATAATCAGGCTTCAGAGCGTATAGTAGCCATTTCCTTCCTGACCAATTTCCATTCAGTTGCTCTCTTCCCTCTCCAAGATGAAAGTGACAATTAAAACCGTTTGCCTCAGCACCAAGCTAGAGACAGCAGCCAATCGTAATTCTGGCTGCTGGCTGGCTCAGCTGTCGCCACATGCCCTTTCCAATCAACTCACCACATCATGGTGTCTCTTTTACAAATCCTCACATATATGTGTGTATGTACATATATATGGCTTTGAGGGAGACGTAGTTTTACAAGGGAATTTTCAGGGATGCTTTCAATTACTGTAAGTCCCATATGTCCTGATTTACTGCTATATGTCCTGATTTGCAGATTTGATGTTTCAAGGATAAAACTCATCAGAGTGTAACCGGCTAGCTAGCACTCCCTAATTTCCCAGCTGCTTGAAGTCTGTGCTTGAAAAGCAGATAAGACCGACACATTCAGGGCCCTTCCACACAGCTGAATAAAATCCCACATTGTCTGCTTTGAACTGGGATATATCACTTCACTTTATTTCATATGTGGCAGTGTGGCCTCAGATAATCCAGTTCAAATCAGATATTGTGTCTTGAAATCCTGGGATATAGGGCTGTGTGGAAAGGCCCTAAGACAGCCAGGGTCAGAGACATGAAAGCATAGTTGTGCCATTGTTGGCCACTGCTTGTTTGCCTTCCAGGTCATTAGAGTCATAGAGAGCCAATTAAAATCTGTATTAGCCAGCTTAGACCAATGAAATAATTGATCTTTGTGCACCAATGAGAACATGCTTTCATTTTTCTGTGAAAGTGATAAAGGCCTTGCAACCCCATTTCAAGTTGCAACAAATTTTTGTGTGATGGGCACTTATTGTCGCCTTATTGCTTAGCCTGCAATGAATAGCCTTTGTAGTAAGACTTCAACTTATGGCATCCTCCTTGCACTGCTACCCAGTCCTCTAAGGCAATGGTTCTCAACCTGTGGGTCCCCAGGTGGGTCCCCAGGCCTACACATTCCAGAAATTCCAGCCAGTTTACCAGCTGTTGGGATTTCTGGGTGTTGAAGGCCAAAACATCTGGGGACCCACAAGTTGAGAACCACTGCTCTAGGGGACTCCTGAGCTCGTGCAGAGTTTGTTTGGAGTGCTAGTGAGCCAGAGACCCTACAGCTGGAGTTACACTTAAAACATGTACCTGTTCCGACTTACATACTAATTCAACTTTAGAACAAACCTACAGAACCTATCTTGTTCGTAACTTGGGGACTGCCTGGACCTTAATTGCTCCAATATGGATTTAAAGCACAAACTGTTATTGTATGTATTTGTATCCCACTTCTTCCCCATATTGGGGCATAAAGTAGCTAACAATGTAAAATGCAATATGGTTAAAAAGCATATAAAAGGTAAAATTTAAAAGAGAATGAATTGATTATTTGAATAATTCAGTTAAAATTGCACTTAGTTAACAAAAGGGAGGGGGACAAAATCTTGCTCTAGGTTCAGGCAAAAGCAAATTGCTGCAGCTTCTCTTCACTGGTCTGTTTTTTGTTATCTAAAACTTCTGCCCTCTCAACCAGACTCTGGTATGGTTTAGTTGCATGTGTCCCAGCTTTCATCTATGAAATGTTGGAGGATATGATACTTTATACTCCACACACAGAGCCCAGTTCAATGGAAAAGATTTCTTAAAGTCTCCATATCAGATGGATCTCTCCACGTTTTCACACATTCTTTTTTAAAGCAACATGCAACAATTTCGTGATTATTCCTTACATCCCCGAATGAAGCAGAGAGTGTTTGATGATCAGGACATCCGTAGGGATACCAAGGTGTTTGTTTATAAAGCTATTGTCCTCCCAACCCTGTTATACACATGCGGAACATGGACTGCCTACAGACATCACACACAACTCCTGGAACGTTTCCATCAGCATTGCCTCTGAAAAATCCTGCAAATCTCTTGGGAAGACAGGCGAACAAACGTCGGTGTGCTGGAATAAGCAAAGACCACCAGCATTGAAGCAATGCTCCTACGCCATCAACTCCGCTGGACTGGCCACATTGTCCGAATGCCCAATCACTATCTCCCAAAGCAGTTACTATGCTCCTAACTCAAGAATGGAAAATGGAATGTTGGTGGACAGGAATTTTTTTTTTAAGATGGGCTTAAAGTTAACCCTAAAAACTGTGGCATAGACAACGAGAACCGGGAAGCCCTGGCCCTAGTACGCTCTAACTGGAGGTCAGCTGTGACTAGCAGTGCTGTGGAATTCGAAGAGGCACGATTGGAGGGCGAAAGAGAGAAATGTGCCAAGAGGAAGGCAAGTTAAGACAGCCCTGACTGGGACCGCCTTCTACCTGGAAACCCATGTCCTCACTGTGGAAGAACATATAGAATAGGGCTCCACATTCACCTACATGTCCACCGCCAAAACATTACACTTGGAATGCCATCATACTTGGACAATGAGGGATTGCATAAGCTGACCCCAATCTTTTCCAAGAGTATTATCTTGTGCCTAATTTTAGGCAAGAAGAGAAGAGCGAAATAAGTCATGTTTAAAACGTTTTCTCTTAATTCAGTAACTTGCAACAAAAACAAGTTGTCTTGAGCACAACTAGCTTTGGCAGATAAAAGAGTGCTATCACAAATTGGCCAGGAGAAGGTATGTGCCTGCTCTCACGAGTGGGAAGATTAGACTCAGAGAAAGCAAGGCATGAAAATTGCGGGAAGGAAAATCAACAGGTGAAACCACATTTCTTGCAGAAAATAGCAAAGATCTGGAATGTCTCCTGAGGAAAGGAGGAAGAAAGTGCAAAACAGGGTTACATTTGAATGTTAAGATAAAATCATTATTTGCATAACTTCAAAGTAGTTAATAAAAACACGGAAATAGTTAAAGATTTTCTACATGTTGGCTCATTCATTAACAGAAATTGAGACTTTAATCAAGAAATCAAAAGAAGACTAGGACTTTGAAGCAGAGCCATGAAGGAACTAGATAAGATCCTTAAGTATAAAGACATAGCACTAAGGCTCCTTCCACACAGCTGAATAAAATCCCACATTTTCTGCTTTGAACTGGGATATAGGGCAGTGTGGACTCAGATAACCCAGTTAAAGGAGATATTGTGAGTTTTTCTGCCTTGATATTCTGGGTTATATGGCTGTGTGGAAGGGGCCTAAATACCAAAGTCAGAATAATCCAGACCATAATATTCCTGATTTCTGTGTATGGCTGTGAAAGCTGGTAAATGAAAAAAGTTGCATGGAGAAAAATCAAACCACTTGAAATGTGATGCTGGATACCGATATAAACGGATCTTTGATCAAGTCAAACTTGAACTCTCAGGCTCCTTCCACACAGCTGAATAAGATCCCACAATATCTGCTTTGAACTGGAGTATATGGCAATGTGGACTCAGATAACCCAGTTCAAAGTAGATATTGTGGGATTTTCTGCCTTGATATTCTGGGTTATATGACTGTCTAGAAGGGCCCTCAGAAGAAGTAAAGGCAACTAAACTGAAGTTGTTGTACTTTGGACACATTGTGAAATAATTTCACCCATTGGAAAAGGCAATGATAGGTAAATTGGAAAGCAGTAAGCAGTGAGGTTGGCCTCATTCAGGGTGGACTGATTCAATTACGAAAGCTACAGCCCCAAGTCTGCAAAACCTGAGCAAGACAGTTTATGACTGAGGTTCTTGGAAGTCTTTCATTCATAGAGTTGCCATATGTTAAAGTTGTCTTGATGGCAAATAACAACAAGAAATCACAAATATGCATTCAGCTATGGATTGCCCTGGCTTCGATTTCTATCTAGGAAATGTAATACCACATTCTCCCAGCTTGTCCCTGCATTTCAGGGGCCAGCCCTTCAGATGTCTGAGTGCAACTCTCAAGAGCCCTAGCCAGCAGAGCCAATGATGACAAATGCTGGGAGTAATAATCCGACAACATCTGGAATTGTTGCCACACAGTTCCTACCTCTTCTGAATATTGTGAGCCAGTCAGGCATGCCACTAATATAGGCTGGATATACATTGCATGGCAGCGTACATCCAGCCAGCGACCAAATATGCCTGAATCTAGTTCCAACTTGAGTGCACCCATTGCATTAATGACATTTCTTTACGTGCAAATAAATAATTGATCCAATGAGGTTACTTTAGTGGGACTAACAAATAGGATTCAGACAATATGTTCCATAATTTTTCTCAGGAAAAGCAGTAATAAATGTGTAGTATATTGCTTAGAACAGGCATAGGAAAACTTCAGCCCTCCAAATATTTTGGACCTCAACTTGCACAATTCCTAACAGCCAGTAAGCTGTTAGGTATTGTGGGAGTTGAAGTCCAAAACACCTGGAGGGCCGAAGTTTGCCCATGCCTGGCTTAGGATTTAGAAGACAAGGGTTTGAATTCTCATTCAGCCCTGGAAACCCACTGGATGATTGTTGTCAAGTTACACTTTCTCAGCCTCAAAGGCAAACCCCCTCTAAACTAATACTGCCAAGAAAATCTTAGGCTTGCCATACGCTGGAAATGACTTGGAGGCATGACACCACAAGACTTACCTTATATAGAGAGCCTATAAATGACTTCAGTGAATGCATAAATAAGAGCGTTGGGAACTATTGACTTAGAAGTTCTTGTCATGCAGAACCAAACCCTATATTTCATATTATCCAAAGGCAAATTCAGGGAAATATTTTCATATGTTTAGTATTTGTTCTAAATAATAAGGCTAGTATAACAAATAGCTCAGTAATAAAAACAGATATTTTGCCTTTCAAAGTCCCAAGGTCCAACATAGTCCATCTCTCCTTTTTAGTATGATGGATGATAATGACCTCAATCTTGATCTTGGAAATCCACTGTCTGTTGAATCAGATATACACAGTTCTGAGCTAGATAATTTGAACGCCCGGTTAGTTTTCAACCAGGCCCTAAAATACCCACATTTAATCTTTTTATGGTAAGCATTTCTAAAGTCTTTTAATTTCACTTGCTCATCAAAATATATTTCAGGAAAATAGATTACAGTACTTAATCAATCATGCAACAAAAATATTTACAAAGCTTTCTAAGCTTTTCATGAAGCCCATGATCTTTGTAAGATGTTCTTTACCATTTGCACTGGGGAACCTAGAAATTCCTAGAGAGAACATTTTAATCAAATCTGTGAATAATAAAATTAGCAAATTTGAATGCTGATTGTATTCCAGAATCGGGGGGAGGGGGGGGGATACATGAAATGTGGAATACTTCTGCTCCAAGCATTTCAGAAAAGGAACACTCAATTTGTATTAAGTATCAAACACTAGGTGGTGCTATCTAGTTGATATATCACACATAAATACTTTTCCCAGAAGAAGGCAAGGTAGTAAAGCAAAAGTTTCAGTAGGGTTTCAATTGAGTAGTTTAAGTAAAACTTCTGTAAAAATATTGAGGGAATTTTTTAATACAGCTATTGATCATCATCATCATTGTGGCAATTATATTAGTAAAATTTCTTAGGGGAATTCTGCACATATTTCCTGATTTTGTTGTTTCTTCCCAAAATTAATGTTTAGTAAGTTGTCGTTTTCGTTAGGTTACATTGTCTTCAATACTTTCTCAAATTAAAAAAAAGGTAAAATGAAAATTAAATTACTTCTCTCCTCTACTCCCTATTGTGTATATAAACCAATGAGCTGCAGAACTTGCTGACCAAAAGGTTGGCGGTTTGAATCAGGGGAGTGGGGTGAGCTCCTACTGTTAGCCCAAGCTTCTGCCAACCTAGCTGTTCAAAAGCATGTAAATGTAAGTAGATCAGTAGGCACCGCTTCGGCAGGAAGGTAACGATACTCCATACAGTCATTCCGGCTACATGACCTAGGAGGCATCTATGGACAACGCCGGCTCTTCGGCTTAGAAATTGAGATATGTACCAATACCCAGAGTCGGACACAACTAGACTTAATGTCAGGGGGAAACTTTTACCTTTGCCTTATTGTGTATATAACAATGAAATATGTAAATCTAGTGTTGTTTACATTAAGAAGCTAATTAGTATTTGCAAGAGAGATAATCAGCTCAAATACAAATGTTCATAAAGGCCTAAGAGTTACAGTATTCAATTGCTGAAGTTAAATAAGATAGTAATAGGCCCAAAGCTATATTTGTATTTGAGCCAAGTGTAATTATTAAGACAGTTGCTAATAAATGCACTATTAAACACCATAAATATTTGTATTACATATCTTCATATTATAAAGTACTACAAACTTACTAAAATTGATTAGTTTCCAGTTATAGTACTCTATAATATAATTTAAGACCTAAGAGATATAAAATGATTGCTGTATGGGATGGAAATAACATAACCATTGTTCACATTTTTTATTTAGAACACTACTATTGACAGTACCAGAGTTCTTAGCTTGAAACATCTAATAGGATAGAGGATTAAATAACTAGTTATTGGAATGCATCTACGCTGTAGAATGAATCCACTTTAAATGCCTTCATTCAATGCTATAGGGGCCCAAGGGCTGTATATTTGGGATCATGGGCACTGCAAATAATGCTGATGCCTCACCAAACTACAAATCCCAGCATTGCATAGCATTGAGAAATGGCAAATTGGAGAGGATGTCCCTCAGATAGGAGACACAGGTTCTCCTGAAGTAGCTTCCTCTTTTGCTTTGGCTCAGCAGTAAGATTACCATATTACACAAATCTAATGTGCACCCTAATTTTGGGAAGATAATTCAGTCAAAAAGGTGAGCATTAGATTCGAGTAGATATAGTAAATACCATGATACTGTGTCCCTTTAAATAATTTCTGGCATATATTGGCCCTAGATAAACCTATAACAGAACTTTACTGGCAACGTATTGTCGAAGGCTTTCATGGCCGGAATCACTGAGTTGCTGTGAGTCTTTCGGGCTGTATGGCCATGTTCCAGAAGCTTTCTTCTCCTGATGTTTCGCCCACATGTGGCAGGCATCCTCAAAGGTTTTGAGGTACATCTATGGCAGGCATCCTCAGAGGTTGCGAGGTATCTCACAACCTCCAAGGATGCCTGCCACAGATGTGGGCAAAACGTCAGGAGACAAAGCTTCTGGAACAGCCCAAAAAAAAATCACAGCAACCTTTACTGGCAATATTTGTTCAGATAAGGTTTGCCATTGTTATCCTCTGAGATGAAGACAGTGTGACTTTTCCAACCCAGCAGGGTTTTATGGTCTTAGCAGGTATCTGGTTTCTGGAGTCATAGTACGACTGCTATTCCACATTGACTCTCAAAACAGTTTACAGATCAATACAAAACAGAGTGACGATAAAATGAATAGCTTCACCTCTGCACGGAAAATTACAACCTTCCAGATGTTTTTGGAGTGGATTTCCATCTTCCTTAGGTTATTGTAATAGAAACTCCATCACCTTGGAGTGACTATTATTACAGCAACATTGGAAGGGTCACACTTCGCCTACTCCTGCCATAGAGAATAATGGACACAGCAGGTTGCATTGTGTGGTGTTTATCAAGCAGCAGATAGGCATTTATAGCAGCATGCATTCCGTCTCAAGACTATTACCTTCTTGTGTACACAACACATTTGGTCTCATCGTTAGGAAACTCGTTGGAGAATATTTGTGAGGTGAATGAGCAAACTGAAAACGGAAATAGAGCCAAGGGAGTCCCACTGCATCTACCAGCTTTATCCCATCACATTGTTTTTAATGCATTTATTTCTACTGCTCTTTTCTTAATTAACAGTATGAAGGTAGAAATAATACTGAGAAAATTATAGGAATGTAATGTTAAGCATTCATCAGTTTGCATCAGATTAGTAAACTTAACTGAAGAGTAAGTTAGAATCATAGAGGGGTTTTGAACAGAGGTGTTAACAGCAAAATATTTCTAGACCAATTAAGTTGACCTGTCTTACAGGGTAGTGAGAGAGTTTTCACAGTAGTGGCACAAATAAAGGAGGGGTCAGGAACTTCCAGATGTTATAATATATCATCTTTTTTATCTCTTCATTGAAAGGTGACATTGAATTTCAGCTTTTCCTGTTAATGTCATTTAATTTTACATATTTTACCATTTTACATATTTTTGGAAATAGCATCCTTTACTTCAGGCAGCCGGAACAGAAGAACTATCAAATTTGTTTGGACAGCAAATCTTATCACAGTCCAAGACAGCATGGCCAATAGTCAGGGAATATGGGAGTATACCAACATCTAGATGGTATGAAGTTCACTGATCCTGTACTGTGAATTTGTCATGCCCCTTCCTTGTGCAATTTCTCCCCATCCTAGTTGGTAGTGCTCAAGCATAAGGACATCAGCGCCAAACAGTCCAGTGATCTCTGATGCCAATCTCATATTTCCTGTTTAAGAGTTAATTACACTAAATGCCTTTAAAAGCACAGAGGCTGGATGGAAAATGAGTATATCATCAGGGAAGACAGACAGGAATCCTTAACCTTTGGATGTTATTCTTGGCAACGCTAATGACTCTATGTGATCTTAAACATTTCAGTGGCATCTCTGTAGCTCAGTTTACCCTTCCATCAGATAGTTAAAATATTTTACATGCCTAAATGTTAAGGTGATGAGTTACAAGAGTAAAATCTAGCCAAAACCTCACGAAGGAATTCTTAAATGAAGATATGGCAGTGTAATTACCATGTACACAAAAATTTGGAGGGGGGTAATTTTATATAATACTACCATGCTTGATTATTTTTAGTAGTTCCTTTTCATAATCTCCTTGCATTCTTTTGCCTATCAGCCTGCACTTCTCAAAATGTATGTGTGACAGATCAGATACTCTGCCATGACACAGTGGTAAATGTTGGATGTGAGCAATGCAACAACTTGGTCAAACATCAAAAAATCCAATGAAAACCAGACCCCTGGAATAAGAGATGAACATTACTGGAGAGATGCATTTAGTAATTAAATGTATGGTTTTTGTTTTGCTTACCGATTGTACTAAAGTGTTTTCAAATGAGAATGCTAATTTTACTGCAGTAAGTGATTCCTGTGATAATGGCTAAGAAATTGAAGAGACAAGAGTCTGGTCTGTTGTCGTTATTAATCATCATCAATTCACCTTTGGATTACAGCAACCATGTGATTGAGAGACCTTCAAGAGCCCCAATCACTATTATTATTATTATTATTATTATTATTATTATTATTATTATTTTAGCAGCAGCAGTAGTGGTATTAATGTATTGCTGTTGTCATTATTATTTCTATTATTATTATTATTACTACTATTGTTATGTTGTATTATCATAATTATCATTTATTTAAGTAGTGCCATCTGTGAACATGGAGTTTACAATTGTCTGGGGTAGCCACTGAGAAGATCCTATTACACATCTCATTGAAAATGCATGTGAAGTTGATAAAATTTAAATAAAGATCTCTCCTAATGATCTCTGTTCCCAGTCTCACATAGAGAGATACAATTTGTAAGGTAGCCCAGATATGGGGCATTACAGGTCACAAGCAATAGCATAAACTGTGTTTGGAAACAGTCCAGAAGCCAGTAGAACTGCTGTTGTAACCTGTAAGTACAGTATGACCCACAGTTTCACCTACCCGCATCCAACAAAATATGTATTCTCTAGGAATTGTCTAGGTCCTCCATCGTAACTTTATGGTATCTTCCATCAGAAGTCACTATTCTAGGGTTTCCCATTTTCACTGTATGTTCAGAAATTAATAATCAATAGGTAAAGGAGCAATACCATATTGTAGGTTGAAGAAGGTCAGGATTGGTTTGCAGAGCCCTGTTAAATGTACAGAACTCAGGTTTGTCATGTAAGGTGTAAAGTGGTTCTCTCTCAGTTCTAATCTATTCCTGTTTATTACCCGAGTTTTGAATTGTTTGAGTGTCTCCAATACATTCTTTATAAACTCATCCCAGTAACATAATGTCAGATACCACAGCATAAGTCTTTTGAAGTCAAAATAAAGTCTTCCATAAATTGTTCATCATTCAGGCGCTATCCTTATGTGATGTCACTTAAAACCATGCTTTAGATTTAATTTTAGATTCCAATAAAAAAAGAGGGAAGCAAATTAATAAAGTGGTGCACCCATGAAGAAAGCTCATTCGGGGGATTTTTATTATATAATATGCTACCTCAGGGCAAGAATCTGTACTTGTTTGTCAACTCTGTTGTAAGATACAAATTACATATTAATGGAGAATTAGCATTTGCAAATAATTCATAATAAACTCATAATATTGTTACATCAAACAAAACCTATGTGATAAAAACCTGCCTTTATAAAAATGGAAATGTAAGTACAGCCCATATTTGAATACAACATTGTGGAATAGTGTAATCTGTAAACCAACTGGGTGTATAATTATTTGACCCTTTGTTGTCTATGTAACCTTTGGTGCGTAAATGTAAACTTAGCACCAATTAGGAGTACACTATGCTAGAGAAATTGCATAAAACCGAACATTGGGTTGTTACATCTCAGGGTCTGGCCCTGATTTTCTAGTTTTCGTGGGTCATTTCCAGGTGGAGACAAGGGTGCAACATCTTCAGTTTTTGAGGACCAACTCTAGGCAAGAAAAAGGGCCCTGGGCAAACTTCCCACTCAGTGAAACAAATGTGTTACTAATTAATTAATTGCTGTCTTGTTACAACATGCAAAGTCTCTCCACTAATTAGTTTGCTTTCTTCTTCCCGGTCTTTCCTTGTGGCACAGTGGCTCACCCTTAATACTGCTCTGGATCCATCTTCTGACTAGAAGCAGGCAGGATAAATTAAATGTTCCTCAACCTCCCTATATAAATGAAGGAATAATCCCCTTATTTCACCATGATCTGGGAACAGCTTCTTTAACATTTCTGTCTCCATTTCCAAATCTGTGTGACAGAAAGGCAAGTTGTGAACAGTTGTGATTGATGTAGAATATTTTAAGAGACCTGAGAATGATGATCTGTCTCTGTAGCAATCCTACCAACAAAACGCACACCTATCTCAAGAAACATCTTCTTTGCCTCAGCCTTCTCCCAAAAGGTGAACAAATACAGTTCAACTTGAGAATAATGGGCCAGATGGTGTAGTAAAGGAAATTCAGAATAAGTAAAGTGGTAGTTCAGGGATGCCTCACTAGTCTAAATGAATTCAGATATTTAGATGAACTACAATAATTGGGTGAAGTTATTTCTAAACCATTGCCAATAATATTTGAGAATTCCTGGAGAACAAACTATTGTCCTCACCTTCAAAAAGAGAGGGAAAAAATGAGTACTTAAACATTTAATGCCCAGTCAACCTGACATCAATACCAGGAAAGAAACTTGAGCAGATTATCAATCAGTCTGTGAGCACTTAGAAAGGAATCCCAGGATCACTAAAAATCTAGATGAGTTTCTCAAAAACAAGTAATGCCAGACAAATCCTATTTTAATCAGAGGTTGTATAGCAGGCGTGGGCAAACTTCGTCTCTCCAGGTGTTTTGGACTCCAACTCCTACAATTCCTAACAGCCTACTGGCTGTTAGGAATTGTGGGAGCTGAAGTCCAAACCACCTGGAGGGCCCAGGTTTGCTAATGCCTGCTGTATAATCATCTGCTAGGAGTGCTTTGATTGTGTGTTCAGGCATGGAATAGAGTTGGACTGAATGGCTCTTCAGGTCTCTTCCAGTACTATGATTCTACCTGCCAGCCTTTTAACTTCTAAATCTTAACTCTAGGACCTATCTCTCCATACATACATACAAATACCTTCCACTAAGAGGTGCCTTTAAAACAGTGGTTCTCAATCTGTGGGCCATGGCTCAGCAGTGGGCTGCAAGAACGAAAATCCGGTCTACGAAGCTTATTCCTCTTTATTTATTTATTTTATTTTATTAATTTTATTTCCACTCCTTTCAGCAGAGCTGACCATTGCATTGGATAGTTCTAGATTATTAAATATGGTTTTCTGTGGGTGTGCAGATGGTGACTACTGAATGGCATATGTTCTGTATCAGAAACTAGAGCTGATGTGGTCTATCCAGTGCAGTTTTCTGAATCAGCACCTCAAGTAACCAAACCGAATCTAAAGTTGACCAGAAACTGCTTCGTAGCCCTTTTTGGTACTAATGTTGGAGAGTGGTCCCTGGTCAAAGTGGTCCCTGGTCAAAATGGGCCTTGGTCAAGTGGGCACTGGTCAAAACAAGGTTGGGGACCACTGCTTTAAAAATACATCAGGCATGAGCTGATCTTATGTTATAATATTTAGCAACCTCTTTTGTGATATACTAAAATATGTCAAAGCAGACAAAAAAAGGTAGCTGAACCATTTAGCTTTCTTAAATGCATACAAGTCTCACTTCTTTGAAACAGAAACCAATGCTAGCTTCTTATTCCATTAATATGTCTGCAGTATTCATTCAGGCAGACCACTAACACCCTAAAAGCCACTCAAGTGGTTGTGGAGCAGTGGTGGTAAAGCAAAATTCTGCTGACTCAGTCGAAGTCTCTGCAATAAATATTTATACATACACATAAACATATGGATAATGTGAAAACCTGGTACAGGATTATATAATATAACCGTGCTGGCTGAAGTGCCTTTCAGATGTCTTATTTCTTTTTGTACTTACATATTACTTATTTTCTGTTATCCTCTGCCTGGTGTAGCTGCTTAAATGTGTTATAGGGACAGAATGGGGTAGGGTTGCCAGGTCAGGACTATACCAGGCCTTGAGATTTCAGGACCAAACCCTGAGAAACCAGGATTGAGCCCTTATGATGTTAATGCATTACACATCAAGCATGGGCACACTGAATGTACCATCTATCTCTCTATGCACATTTCATAAAAATGAAAATGAAAAATGTGTCTGTGCGTATGTGGAGAAAATGTCTCCCACCTCCACAAACAGCTATAGTTCCCACTGAGCAGGAGACACCAGTGGCCCTCCCTCCACTGACATGCAGGTTATAGTGAGCAACATGAACATGTAGCCCAAACCCTGTCCGTGTCCTCCACAAACACCATTCTGCGTCCCACACAAGTGAAAGCTTTCATGTGGGGACAATTTCATCCTAGGGCCGAGATGTTTTGTTTTTCCTCCAGAAAGGACATCCTAGGGTTCCTTAATTTGCATGACCCCACCCACTTCCTCTACCTTTACCCTTTCCTATGGCACACAGTTAAGAGAGAAATTTATCAGCAACTGAACAAGGGGTCTGGGGAGAATTCACCATGATTTACAAAAGTTATACTTGTAGAGAGCACTGTGAACCCAACCAACGATGGATCTGGACCAAATTTGCCACAGATAATGGCATTTGCAGTAGCTTCACTGATACTGTGACCCCCACTGACAATACACAGGAACCAAACTGGGCACAGAGAAGCCCCACAACCAACTGAACATACTGCAGTGGTTAGTGGGAATGGACCTTGATTTTTAGAGTTATAGTTCACCTACATCCAGAGAAACTGTGATCGCTGCCAACAGTGGACTGGGAACAAACTGGGCACAGAGAAGCCCCTTGAACAACTGAACATACTGCAGGGGTTTAAGGGAATGGACCTTGATTTTGGGAGTTGTAGTTCATCAGCATCCAGAAAACACTGAACCCAGCTGATGTCAGATCTGGACCAAACTCGTCACAGGGTCCCAATATGACCAAATGTGCATACAAATGTCCATCCGTCTTAACAGAATCAATTCAGTATTGACTTGTATGAACTCAATATTCAGTAGTATTGCCAAGTTCTTCCCATCTTCTGAATATGAAATAAAGAGAAGGCAGTGCTATATTGGTGACTAGCTTGGGAACCCGGCGGTGCCCGGGTTATTAGAAGAAGACATTGTTTGTTTTGGGGTGTTAGGTAATATCACTTTATTTGTCAGAGAGTGCTGGTGCCTCAATAAACTACAAACCTAAGGATTCCATAACATTGAGCCATGACAGTTAAAATGGGGTCAAACTGTATTAATTCTATTGTGTAGCACATATGGTACGTACTTTGTTCTTGTTAAAGAATGCCAAGTTGACTGACTTATGGCGACCTAATGAATGAAGTTCTTCAAATCCCTCTATCATTAACAGCCTGCTCAGATCATGTAGACTCAGGATCCTGGATTCCTTTTCCAAGTCTATCCATCTGGATTGTGGGCATTTTCTTTTCCTACCTTCTTAACCAAGCAGTGCTGTCATGCCCTTTTCTCATGATATGACCAAAATGCAACAGTCTCAGGTTAGTCATTTTGGTTCCTAGAAAGAATCCAAGTTTGATTTGATCTAGGACCCATTTATTTGTCTTTGTATCACTCCAAGGTATCTGCAGAACTCTGTGCAAATGCAAATCCCAGGTCTTGTTAAGTATTTGAGCAGATCAAATCAGATCTGTTTGCTTTATTTTTAGCTAATGGCTGATGGAAACAATTACGGAATTGACTGCAAGAAATCTTTGGTAGCTGTTTTAGTTTTACTTTTTTCAATCGAGCCTCCGATGGTGTAGTGGACTAAAGCCTCGTGACTTGAAGGTTGGGTTGCTGACCTGAAAGCTGCCAGGTTCAAATCCCACCCGGGGAGAGTGGGGATGAGCTCCCTCTATCAGCTCCAGCTCCATGCGGGGACATGAGAGAAGCCTCCCACAAGGATGGTAAAAACATCAAAACATCCGGGCATCTCCTGGGCAACGTCCTTGCAGATGGCCAATTCTCTCACTCCAGGAGCGACTCAAGTTGCTCCTGACACACACAAAAAAACTTTTTTCAATTTTCATTAAGGATCATCCAATGTGTAAAAAAATTCAGGCTTACTCCTATTGCTACTTTACCATGTTTTCTGCTTGCATTTACCTGTGTAAATTTTGCTGGGTATTGCATCAATCTTCTCCAATTTAGATGCTTGGGAATACTGGGATGAAAACCCCATTGAAATGTAAAGCATTTCTATTCTGAGAAATAGGCCACTTATCAGCATTCCCATCCCAGTACAACAAACAAGCCAGTAACTTATTGTTCCGTCCCCCAGGACGATGGTTTGCCTTACTTATTGGTCGTTTGTTTGTTTTCCCTCCTTTGCATTTTTTTTCAGCCTCTGGCTGCAAAAGCCCAGGAAAGGTGGCTTGAAGTCTGCAAGAGCTGGCTGCAGTTTTCTTTGCAATGATTGGTCAAAGAGTACAACATCTTAGGACCGCCCTTTTTACCAGGGTCTAGTCTCCATTTTAGAGTTTCATTCTGGCTATAGTCTTCCAACGTGCTGGAGCTGTGCAAGGCTAACTGGGACAAATCATCCTCAAAACCAGGCCAATCTAAGCCTATCCAAATTAGATAAGTATTGAATTATACTGATCTGGAATAGGAAATCTAGTTAGAGGAGCAGGGTTATTCCATCGCTTCTAGAACTAATCTTTGCTGTAAAGATAGGGAAGGAAAGAGTTTCTCCTTCTAATATAGACAGCGTGATTAGGGTATAGTGGTTTTATAATCACCTTTGCCTTCTGGAACCAGGGATAATTCTGCAACTAAAACCTATGGAAATTTGTTTCATTTTCTGCAACTTTAAGATCTGTGCCAGGTTTACAACCTTGTATGAATAAACATCCTTTTTTGAAGTTCTCCAGACTCAGTCGTTCAATATTTTAGGACAGCTTATAGGGATTTGCAGTTCGCCCGGATAAAGGACGGCACGTTTCAGCTTTATAGTTTTTTTTTATTGTCTGGCGGACGGCACAGTTTTGAGGACGATCAGCGGTTTTCCGCTTGAGCTAGCCTGCACGGCCATAGAGACTTTGATTTTGTTGGTCTGTTGCAGTGAAGCTTGCTGCCATTCCTTCAGCCTCTGCAGAATCCTGCTCTTCAGCTGCGGCTGTTTCTGCAATTGCACGGCTGTGCAAAACCCAGCAATCTACCCCGAGCTCCTTCGGTGGCAGGTATCGAGCCGCGGAGCTCCAGCAGCAGTCTTTGGGCTCACACAGAGGTGGTGAGTCCAGAAGCACCAGGCCGGGACCCAGATAAGCCTGGCAACTCCAAAAGAAAGTTCTGGCTGAGTCTTCACAGTGGCTAGGATCTCGGCCGGGACAGTCGCCCGGCGGTGGTGACCTGCCTCATGGTCCGGCGGTGGTGACCTGCCTCATCATCCTGCGGTGGTGACCTGCCTCATTGACCTGCGGCGGTGACCTGTCTCATCATCCTGCGGTGGTGACCTGCCTCATTGACCTGCGGCGGTGACCTGTCTCATCATCCTGCGGTGGTGACCTGCCTCATTGACCTGCGGTGGTGACCTGTCTCATCGTCCTGCGGTGGTGACCTCCCTTCACAGCGGGGAGGAGGCGTCTCTTCTCTCCTCCTTTCCAAAGCCAGCCTCGGTGCTCCTTCGGCGGCAGGCCTCGAGCCGCGGAGCACAAGGTGCTTGAAAATTTGGCGAAGTCGCCATTTTGGCAGTTTACGTCACTCGGGCAAGGGAGGTATCAAGTGGCAAGTTGCTGTCAGTTGGCATTTTGCAGCTTGCCTACCAAAGTTTGGCGCCAAAGGTCACAATCTTTGTAAAGTATAGTTACTTAGTGATATATATTGCTATGGTTAAGTGCTGTGAATTGTATTATATATTGAATTTGCTTTTATTGTAAATTTACTTGCAGGTATATTGCATTTGCCTTTGTTGTAAATTTACTTGCTATTAAGAATACATAATGTCTATGCAATTTCAAGATGATGCAGATGGTATACCTCCTTCTGAGGCTGAAAGTAGGAATGAAAGGCCCCAAAGGATAAAGCACCCTTCAGCCAAGATGCTAGCCCATCTAATAGATGAAAAGGAGCTCCTCCATGTGAGGTTAGGTTCGGCATGGGAGCGAATTGTAACATTAATGGACAGAATTGAGAGCTTGGGTATTACAAGGGTGCCATCCATATTACAGACAGACCTTGAAGAGACCTTCGGTATTTGGAGGGGTTTGGTGTCTAAGATAGTCCAGGTCCTCGAGCGCATTAACGCCAAGGATTCAGAGTTAGAAATAGTGAGTGTCTTAGCTGACACTAATGAGAAAGAAAATAAGGTGAGGGCAATTCTAGATGCCTTGGAATTTAGTTCTCCATCTGTTAATCTAAGGTCTGAGCCAAAAGGAAATCAGTCTTCCTTATGCAGCCATGAGACCAATCTTTTAAAATCACTTGCTGTGGCACTTAGTCTTAAGTCCAACCGCTCTAGCCAGGTATCTAAGCTAAGGGAGTGTGCATCATCTAAACATAGCCACTCTAGCAAGTCTTCTGCTGCTGGGAGTGCCATCTCTTCCCTAGCTGCCTTGCACATTAAGGAGGCTGCACGTCTAGAGCTAAAGAGCAAGGTAGCGGGGGCGGAGGCTGATGCTAAGGCAGCTGATCTCACCCTTCCCTTTAAAGAAGAAGAGCAACGACTGCAAATAGAACAGGCCCGTAGACAAAGCGAAATGCAAATGGAACAGGCCCAAAGGCAAGGTGAAATAGAAATGCTTAGAATAAGGATGGATGCTACTGCCAAAAAGGTAAGGGCTGAGACTTTGGCCAAGGCCCTAATTGAGCCACTCACAGAAGAAAATGTAAGTCAGTTGCCGAAGCAGGACCCTTCTTCCAAGGTGCTTGTGCATCTTAATAGCTTAAACAGCCAGTTTTCGGATGAGGAACAGGAAGACTTCTCTCCTTACCCAGAGCAGGGCCCCAAAGTCACTTTTGAGTTTCCTGCAGAGCAGAGCGTCATAGCGGGGAGCTCACCCTTGCCCGAGCTACCTGTGCCTCCTGCTAAATCCCTAGGTCAGTCAATCAGGGCCTCAAGGCCAAGTGCTAGTTGGCCCTTACAGACAGCTGCACAGGGAGCCACCGATTCGTCAGTGGTCGATGTCATCCCTCCAAGAGGCCAAAGGTTGACGCAAGGTGCACGGTGGGAGTCCACTCCACAACAGCAAACTCCTCAATTGTTCCCTTCGACGCCAGAGTCCCAGCTTGTCTCCATCATCAGAAGCCCCAGAAGAGATCTTAAGGACAAGGGTGTCGAAAAGTTTTCGGACAAGCCTGAGGAATTTCTTCTCTGGAAGGCCACCTTCCAGAGAGCAATCAGAGACTTAAAGTTATTGCCTGAGGAAGAACTGACTCTTCTGGCTGCATGGTTGGGCCCAGCCTCATCCTCACAAGTTAAGAAGATCTACGCAGCCCACGTAGCCGATCCCGACAAAGCCCTGGAAAAGGCCTGGGCCAGGTTGCAGCAGAGGTATGGGGCCAGCACAGAGATTGAAGCATCTCTTATGGACAAGCTCCAAAGGTTCCCAGCTTTGAAACTCAAAGACTTCAAACTCTTGTGGGACCTCAGCGATCTCCTTACGGAATTAGAGTCGGCCAAGGAGAATCCAGAACTGCCCGGTTTGAAGTGCCTCGATCAGCACCTGTCCCAGAGGTAGATCTTGACCAAGCTGCCCTTCACTTTGCAAGAACGCTGGGGACAGGAGGTCTTCAACTACAAGGAGGCCCACTCCCAGGCATACCCTCCATTTTCTCATTTGGTCCAGTTCATCACCAGGGCGGCCAGAGAAAGGAATGATCCGCAGACGGGCCTCCCCACCTTATACCAAGGGACCCAGCCAGAGAAGGCACCTAAAGTGGAGAAAAAACCATCCAGAGAGGCCAAAAGACCGGTTAGTGTTAAGGCTGTTGAAACTCAGCACAGGGCCAACGAATCCAAGTCAGAGGTGAAGGAGGTGCTCTGCCCCATTCACCAAAAGCCTCACAGTTTGGCCAACTGCCGGGAATTTGGCAAGAAGCCTTATAAAGAAAGACAACAGATTGTACAGAAGCTGGGCATATGTTTTAGGTGCTGTGGAGCAACTCCTCACTTTGCATCCAACTGCAAAGAGGACGTCAAATGCGCAAGGTGTAACAGCCTTAAGCATTGCACCGCGATGCACAACTCTGACGCTGTCTCCCGCGCCAAAGGGGACACGTCTTCCAAAGAAGGGTCATCTACTGAAGCCACCAACATGCAGACCGCGTCATGGATGCAGGAGGATGCTCCATCGGTCGCCTGTACTGAACTATGCTCTGACGTGCACCAGTTCAGAGTCTGCCATCCCATCTGCCTAGCAGATGTATATCCAGCCAGAAGACCTTGGCTTAAAAAGAGACTTTACGTGGCTTTGGATTCACAAAGCGACGCCTCCCTGGCGACTCCAGAGTTTTTCCAACTGTTTGACATAAAAACCCAGACGGTCGACTACACCATGTCCACCTGTGTAGGGAAGAAGAAGTTGCAGGGTCGCATAGCATCCGGCTTTGTTGTCTCCTCTTGTGACCAGAAGAGACTGTTCGAGTTACCAGACCTCATTGAGTGTTCCTCTATTCCCCGGAACAAAAGGCAGATTGTCACCAGAGAAGTCGTGGAAGCCCATCCTCACTTGCGAAAGCTGAAGAACGCCTTACCTGCTTTCCGTCCAGATGTGGACATTGCCCTTCTGCTTGGTGCGGACTGTCCGAACTTGTTCTATGTGAACGACCAAGTTAAGGGACCTCCAGGGGCGCCCATTGCTCAGCTGCTACCACTAGGCTGGACAGTTACAGGCCCAGTGTGCATAAATAGGATGCACCCTCCATCGTCGGTGGGCACTCGTCAAGCGCACGTGCTTCAAGGCAGTCGCCCCACACTAATGCATAGCTGTTTGAGTCATATCTCGGTCTATTGTCAGGGGATAACACCAGAGTATTCTTCCATCTTTGAAGTCTCCGAAAGGGATGAAACTACAGCGCTTTCCAAAGATGAACAGAGGTTTTTAGAGATCATGAACTCTCAAGTTTCCCGGAGTCCCGAGGGAAATTGGATAGCCCCTCTGCCTTTTAAAGCAGAAAAACCCACTTTGCCAAACAACAGGCATGTGGCAGAAAATAGACTCTGGTCACTGAAGAAGAAGATGCAGAAAGACCCCAAGGTAAAGGAGCAAATCGTTGGCTTTATGGAAGACATGTTCCAAAGTAACTACGCCGAGGTCTCTGATCAAAGTGAGGTCAATGAAGAAAACTGGTTCCTGCCTTTCCATAAAGTCACGCATCCCCAAAAGCCTAACAAGGTCCGAATTGTATTCGATGCCAGTGCCGCATGCCAAGGCATTTCTCTTAATAATGTTTTGCTAAAGGGACCAGATCTTTTAAACAGTTTGCTCGGAGTCATCTTGAGATTTAGAGAGAAAGAGTTTGCTGTTATTGCAGACATCCACAAGATGTTTTACGCCTTTTTAGTTCGTCCTGATCATCGCAGGTACCTCAAGTTTTTGTGGTACGCGGACACTCAAAATTTGTGTGACGTTCGGGTTTTTCAGATGCGCGTACATGTCTTTGGAAATACCCCGTCTCCAGCCGTTGCAAACTACTGCCTCAAAAGAACCGCAGATGAGTTTGGGCACCAGTTCAGTCCAGAAGTCGCCAGCATAGTTAACCACAACTTCTACGTGGATGATCTTCTGGTTTCGTTTGACTCCGTTCATCAAGCCATCCAAATAGCGCATGAGCTGCAGGCTTTGTTAAAAGGTGCCAACATTCGCCTGCACAAACTATTATCCAACAGCAGACAAATCTTGCAAGCCTTTCCCTCCGAAGACTTAGCGGAAAGCAATGTTCATGAGTTATTCAAAGGGTTAAGCTCCCAGTCTAGTTTAGGACTTCTCTGGGATGTAAAATCGGACCATCTTTCGTTAAGAGCATCTAAATTTCAGTTTGTGAACACTAAGAGACAGATGCTTTCCGCCATCAATGGGATATTTGATCCCTTAGGCATAGCTGCTCCTGTCCTGATCACTGCTAAACTTCTGTTCAGACAGGTGATCCAAGAAAAAATAGGATGGGATCAAGAGCTGTCTCAATCAATAAAAACGGCTTGGTCAAACTGGACTGCCCAAGCTGAAGGCCTGGAAACCATCGCAGTTCCCAGACAATTTGCGCCCTGTAAGGTAATGATAGAACCCACCACAGAACTTCACATCTTCTGTGACGCATCTGAGCGAGCTATAGCAGCTGTGGCATACATGCGACAAAAGGACAGAGATTTTTGTCACGCAGGATTCATCATGGCAAAGGCTAAAATAGCTCCTATGGGAACTTCAATACCCCGGCTGGAATTGTGTGCAGCAGTTCTTGCTGTCCAGCTCTGGCGCATCATCCAGCAAGAGATAGGAGACTTGTTTCAAGATGTCCATTTCCACACGGACAGTACAGTTGTGCTTGGTTACATCAACAACACAACCAAAAGATTCAAGGTGTATGTGGCTAATAGAATCAACAACATTCTATCCAGTTCTACGCCTAGCCAGTGGCACCACGTCGCCACCAGCAACAACCCAGCTGACATCGCTTCCAGAGGAGCTTCAACTCAACGAGTGTTAAGTTCAAGTTGGCTGACAGGCCCCAGATGCTTGACCGAAGTCAATTTTCCATCAGCCTTTTCTCCCACCGATGATACAGAATTGCCCGAGTCCGTTCCAGAGGTGAAAGTTTGCAAGATGACCACAGAAATCAAGATGGGCCAAAGATCTTGCCTGGAACCACACCGTTTTGAATGTTTTTCGGAGTGGCACAGTCTTCTTAGAGCAGTTGCTAGGCTTATACATCGTTTAGCTTGCAAAGATAGTGAGCCTTTACAGGTCCAGGATATGATAAAGGCTAAGAGCGTCATATTCAAGTCAGTACAGAGATCTGCTTTCAAGCAGGAAATAGCTAGGCTAGAGCAAGGGCTCAACATCCCTAATCAAAGTCTTCTAAATGAGTTAAACCCATTTCTAGACAAGGAGGGTATTTTGAGAGTTGGAGGAAGGTTAGCCAAAGCTAAACTCAAGGCGTGCATAAAAAACCCCATCATCATACCCCCTAATAGTCACACTGCATTGCTGCTCGTTCGGCATCACCATGAAAGGATCCATCATCAGGGTAGAACTCTAACTGAGGCAGCCCTTAGAAATGAAGGTCTGTGGGTAGTTAATGCCAAAAGGTTGGTCAACAGTTGTATTTTCAAATGTGTTAAATGCAGGCGCCTTAGGCGAAACTGTCAAAGTCAGTTGATGGCAGAACTACCTCAGGATAGGACTTTGACAGACCCACCCTTTTCCCATGTGGGAATCGATGTGTTTGGTCCTTGGGAGGTTGTCACTAGGAAAACCAGGGGTGGTGTTGTAAATAACAAGAGGTGGGCAGTTTTGTTTACTTGTTTAGTAATACGAGCTGTCCATATAGAAGTCATAGAAGGGATGGACACTTCATCATTTTTAAACGCATTAAAAAGGTTCATAGCCCTCAGAGGGCCAATTAAGTCAATTCGGTCGGACTGTGGCACCAATTTTGTAGGTGCGACCAAAGAACTCAATTGTGTGTCTAGGTTTGGGAGAGACCCAAAGGTTCAGAACTTTACGAATACTGAACAAATTATGTGGACTTTCAATGTTCCTCACGCCTCCCACATGGGTGGTGTTTGGGAGAGGATGATTGGTATTAGTCGCAAAATCCTTAATGCCATGCTTTTGAGTCATAGGTCATTGACGCATGATGTTTTGGTGACACTTATGGCGGAAGTTACCGCAATTATCAACAACCGGCCGCTGGTTCCCCTTACCAGTGACCCTGAGAACTTACAACCACTGACTCCTGCACTTATTTTGACACAAAAGGTGCCAGGATGGAAGGACATCATGTTGCCAGTTCCGGACGGAACTCACCGTGCCCTGTGGAAACAGGTGCAGTCCTTGGCCAACCACTTTTGGAAAAGGTGGAAAGCTGAGTACTTAAGCCAGCTTCAAGCTAGAAGAATCTGGCAAAGCCCACAGGACAACATTGAGGTTAACAACGTTGTGTTGTTAAAGGACAAAGACTTGCCCCGCCATGCATGGCCCATGGGCATTGTATTAAAGACCTTTCCTTGCCCGGATGGTAAGGTCAGGAAAGTTCAATTAAAGACTTGCAACAGAGACAAAGTGTCCATTTTGGACAGACCAATTAGTGACCTCGTGTTGCTTATTGGAGATGTTTAAAGTTCTAGTGTTTGTATTGTCATATGTGCAAAGGTGTTTGTATGTTTTTGAGTGGTAAATTCCCACATCCTGGGAATTTAAGCGGGGAGTGTTCCGTCCCCCAGGACAATGGTTTGCCTTACTTATTGGTCGTTTGTTTGTTTTCCCTCCTTTGCATTTTGTTTCAGCCTCTGGCTGCAAAAGCCCAGGAAAGGTGGCTTGAAGTCTGCAAGAGCTGGCTGCAGTTTTCTTTGCAATGATTGGTCAAAGAGTACAACATCTTAGGACCGCCCTTTTTACCAGGGTCTAGTCTCCATTTTAGAGTTTCATTCTGGCTATAGTCTTCCAACGTGCTGGAGCTGTGCAAGGCTAACTGGGACAAATCATCCTCAAAACCAGGCCAATCTAAGCCTATCCAAATTAGATAAGTATTGAATTATACTGATCTGGAATAGGAAATCTAGTTAGAGGAGCAGGGTTATTCCATCGCTTCTAGAACTAATCTTTGCTGTAAAGATAGGGAAGGAAAGAGTTTCTCCTTCTAATATAGACAGCGTGATTAGGGTATAGTGGTTTTATAATCACCTTTGCCTTCTGGAACCAGGGATAATTCTGCAACTAAAACCTATGGAAATTTGTTTCATTTTCTGCAACTTTAAGATCTGTGCCAGGTTTACAACCTTGTATGAATAAACATCCTTTTTTGAAGTTCTCCAGACTCAGTCGTTCAATATTTTAGGACAGCTTATAGGGATTTGCAGTTCGCCCGGATAAAGGACGGCACGTTTCAGCTTTATAGTTTTTTTTTTATTGTCTGGCGGACGGCACACTTATCCTCCTCCTCTCTGCATTTTTGCAGACTGGGGAAAAAAACGTAAGACTGCATCACACTATCCACTTTAAATGTTGTGGCTGCAGAATTCTGGGATTTGTAGTTTAGGGAGGTGCCTTTAAACTGCTCAGCCAGAGAGGTAATTCCTGGGCCTCACTAAACTACAAACCCCATAATTCTGCAGAAGGCAGCCATAGGGCTGAAAATCTGTCTATGCCCTCCAGTGTGATCATGGCAAATTTCCATCAGATATTGACCATAGAATCATTCTGCAGAAATTAGAGATTCTTAGCAAATACATTTTAATCAATTTGCAAATCATAATATTTGCAAAAATCAAACCCTCAAAATGCTAGTGCTCCAAATCCTTCCATCAACAGGATTTGAGACCAGTTGATTGTTAGACAAGGATGCAAATAACGCCTTTACAGTAGCTTCTACGCCCCCTCAAAACGTCTCTAGAAAAAAGGAAATGGGCACTGCAGAAATAGTTGGAGCAACAATTCCTAGAAGTTGTTAGTCTTCAGCTCTCAGAATGGTCAGTTTAGTGAGAAGTTCTAGGAACTATACTTTAATCTCTCTGAATTGGCAGACTATGAACCACTGAGCAAAAACACCATCCTGGTTGTGGGATAGTGATAAGATGCTTTCGGGCTATGAGAAGGGAGAGATGAGTGTCCTTTCCATTCAGGACTTTAATGCAGTATGATCTCATATCCATGGGGAATATTTTCTATGACCTCTGTGGATACCTGGAACTATGAGGGGAAAGCAAACACCCCATTTTGAATATACTGGAATCACACTGGGAGGTCCTAGCGAGGCCTATGGAAAGATTTTTTTTTAATGTAAGTAAGTGAAATTGTGCATATCAAATCCATGAATAAGGGGGTTGTTCTGTGGTCAGATATCTGAACCCGGCGGTCAACTATCTGGTCCTAAACTTAGCTCAGCTAACAAGAGATAATGGATAAAGGTGGAGTGGGAGGTGGCTTAACATGTCCTTACCAGATGACATCTTATTTATTTATCATAACATCCAGCCTATAAAAAGATCTCTGCAAATCTAGCAGACTTTTGTGACTTTTCAGTAATAAAGGTATTATCCTAGTAATGTTTTTATTCTTTTTTGTGGTCCGCCACAATTGCAGACATTTCTGTAAACAGATCAATTTTTAATAACATTTTATTTTCAAAAATCCCTTTTACTGCAAACTTGTGGCTCATCTCCCGAAATGTGTATTTGTTTAGCAAGTTCATATTCAGTAGAGAAAATGGGTGGGTTAACCATTGTAGCTTCTACCACAGTCAGTATGGAGAAAAAAATCTATAGAGCTATGTGCAATTCACTGTAAATTAGCTGTGAGTTTTTGGATATTCTGAATTTTGGGTAAATTTTATTTAAAAATAGGTTTGGCTTATTTAATGCTCCCCCCCCCCAAAAAAAAAAATCTACAGGATTTAAATTACTTTGGCTAAATCATGTTAATACCTAGACAGGGTAGCATGATGTGTTTATACATTAGTTGCTTACAGTGGGCCCTTAGTAGCCACTAGGTTTTGGGACCTCCTGTGGATACTAGAATGCATGGGTGATCAAATACATGGTATGGTAAAATGTCCCTTAAAGGAAGGGGAAAATCAAGCATTACATTTTCAATTCTATGGATATGGAGGGCCGATTGTACTTTGTTGTTGTTTACTCGTTCATTTGCTTCCGACTTTTCATGACCTCATAGACCAGCCCAAGCCAAAGCTCCCTGTCGGCCATTGCCACCCGCAGCTCCTTCAAGGTCAAGCCAGTCCCTTCAAGGATATCATCCATCCATCTTGCCCTCTTCCTTTTCTCTTCCATTTTCCCCAGCATCATTCTCTTCTCCAAGCTTTCCTTTCTTCTCATTATGTGGCCAAAGTACTTCATCTTTGCTTCTAATATCCTTCTCTCCAGTGAGCAGTCAGGCATTATTTCCTGGAGTATGGACTGGTTGGATCTTTCTGTGGTCCAAGGCACTTTCAGAATTTCCCTCCAATATCACAGTTCAAAAGCGTCCATCTTCCTTCGCTCAGCCTTCCTTATGGTCCAACTCTCACATCCATAGGTTACTACGGGGAATACCATTGCTTTGACTATGCAGACCTTTGTTGCCAGTGTGATGTCTTCACTATTTTATCAAACTGGTCATTGTTCTACTCCCAAAATTGTACTCGTACCTACAACTACATTACAGAACTGCAAATCTTGTCCAACAGAATTGGTTCTCTTATTGCTCTTAGCATTAATGTTTCAGCTTCCAACTAGCCTTCCTTCATACCTAAAAACAAACAAAGCAAAAAAACAAAAACAAACCCTGTACAGCAGATAGTTCAAGAGAAAGCATATCAGACATAGGGGACACTTCTATCTCATTTGCTCATATGTAGCTTTGTTTTTCTCTCTGACTGTACTGGAATAGAGCTCCTGCAGATCCCAAAGGTGAAAAGCACAGATGGATGACACCTGGCTTGAAAAAAAGGACAAGTGAAAAGGATCTAAAAGTCTTAGTAGACCATAACATGCACGAGTCAACAGTGTGATGTGGCAGCTACAAAAGGTAGAATGGAATTCTAGGCTGCACCAATAGAAGTATAGTGTCAGTAGTTAAAGGAAAGTAATAGCCCCACTCTGTTTGATCAGACAGCGTGGGGCTATTCAAGAATATTGACAAGCTGGAATGTATCCACAGAAGGGTGTTCAAAATGGCCAAAGATCTGGAAACCTAAACATTAGGAAGAACTTCCTGATGGTAAGAGCTGCCTCAGAGTGTGGTGGAGTTTTCTTCTCTGGAGGTTTTTAAGCAGAGAGTGGGTGTCAATCTGTCAGAAATGCTTTGATTGTGTGCTCTTGCATGGCAGGACAGGATTGACTGGCTGGTCCTTGTGGTCTTTTCCAACTCTGTCATTCTATGACAACAGAAGTACATAACAGCACAGAAATAATTCTCCATAAATACTTCCAAACAGTCTTACAATTCAGGTTCAGCCTCTGTCCTCACGCTAGTGCCATTCAACCTGGAACTCTTGAATCAAGCACTCTCTCTCTCCCCCCCCCCCCCCCCCCCCGTCCATTCAACTACTGGACCTCTCCACGCAACATACTCCTATTATTTCTAGGTAGAAGGACTACTTCCTAAGATATATGATTTCTGTAGCTGAAAACCAGATACATTTTAATACTTTAAGCATAATTCTGTTTTATTTTGTAGTACATGATGTCCTGCTAAATAAAGTTTTTTAGTTCTGTTTTTGGATTTCAAATTGTTTTCACTTGAACTTGAAATGGAAAAATTGTAGAAGGGGAAGGGACCTCTGGTCATTTTGTTCTCTCGCTGAAAACGATCCCCTCCACAAACACACACACACACACACACACACACACACACACACATGCTTTTTTCTGCGAAGTAAGAAATACAGCTAATGTAGCTCTGTCCTCAAAATCATTTCCTAACATTATTTAGTGTAGAGTTTAAATTGGCTGCCATATACATTCCATTTCAGCTCTAAATTGTTTTTCCACATTTTCAAACTATATATACAGAAGGACAACAAAGAGTGTCATATAAAATTGCTCCTGATCTCTGCAAAATAGGAATAGAAGCGTGAATGCATTTTCAGCAAATATGTTTGCCAACCTTTTTACAGTTAGACTTTGCAAGCAGTGAAACCCTCTCAAGAGCGTCGAACTATTTCAACCAAATCCTTTTTCTTCCTTTTCTTTTTTATTGTTTCAACATTACAACATCTTGCTTACTTAGTTTCCGTTGGTGCTCATACTTATGCAAACTTCATATCCGTGTAACATTACAGCACCTTCTCTTTTTATACACACTTCTCTTAAAAGATGACCTCCAGTCTATCCCAATCTAGTTGCAAAGAAAGCTAGTATTGTATGCTTCACCCTCTAGACCTCTCTATGCTAGTTCTTTTCCCATATGGCAACAACAAAAACCTTTAATTTATTGGTCAAAATGACAAGTCAGAATGGACAAGCCCTTCTTTTCTTCATGCAAAAAGTGAATAAAAGGTTTCCAGTCATTTAAAAAAGTTTTCAATGTCCCTTCTTTAACAAACATGTTAATTTGTCCATTTCAGCTAAGTCTCTCATTTTTATCATCCAATCCTCTGTTGTTGGAATTATTTCTCTTCTATTTCTGCGTGTATAGCAGTCTGGTTGCTGTGGTCATATATTGCCATCTTTAACTGCTCCAGGAAGGCCTTTTCCATCAGCTGCCTGACTGCCTAGCATTCTAATTTTCTCGCTGGCTCATGTTTATCACTGAAGACTAAGCTTAGAGAAATATAATATTTAATGGATGAGTCTCTACAATAATTGTAAATAGTTTAAAATGGCTTTAATGCTTAATATTTATTTATGTCTTATTTCTGGATGTTATTATGCTTTGTGTGATTTTTGTCTTGTATTGTATGTTAAATGTGCTTTGATTTGTATTGTATCATATTTATACACTGTGTATTTGCTATGTGGCACTGAAGTGGACAAAATGTAAGCCGCTCTGAGTCCCCTTTGGGATGAGAAGAGCGGAATAGAAATATAGTAAATAAATAAATAAATAATCTTGCTGATCGGAAGGTCAACAGATCAAATTGGGGTGTGTTTCTGCCATCAGCCACAGCTTCTGCTTACCTAGTAGTTCAAAAAGAGTAATGTGAGTAGATAAATAGGTACCACTTTGGCTGGGAGGTAAAAATGTGTCGTGAAGATATGCCAGCAATTTGATCAGGAAAGCATCCATGGACAACACATTCCTCAACGGAGAAATGGAACAATAGCACCTCCTCATGGCTGAGTTAAGAACGACCTCCAGATGCCAGAAATGAAAAAAGAGGGAAGCCTTGCCTCTGTCTATGTACTGTCTGCCTTTGTTGTTAATTGTATAACGGCATTGAATGTTTGCCGTATATGTATTCTGCAATCCGCTTTGAGTCCCCTTGGGGAGATAGAGTGGAATATAAATAAAGGTTATAAATCTATCCTGGTGATTTTTGTCAGTCAGACCAAGTAGAAAAGTCTCAGGTTTTAGCTGTATGTTTCCTCCTAAAATTTTCTGGATCACTGTGTGTATATGAATTCAGTATTTATTGACATGTTTACATGTCCACCACATATGACAGAAGGACCCCACTTGTTGTTACATGGAAATTTTATTTCAAGTTATCGTGTAACATGAATTGTACCCCTTTATTCCACATTTTATCCCATTGTTCCAACATTATATTGTGCCCCACATTTTGTGCCCACTTTATCATGAATTCTTTAACTTGCTCATCTGCCATTTCATAGAATCATAGAGTCAGAAGAGACCTCATGGGCCATCCAGTCCAACCTCCTGCCAAGAAGTAGGAAAATCGCATTCAAAGCACCCCCGACAGATGGCCATCCAGCCTCTGCTTAAACCTCCACTACACTTCAGGATGGAGAGTTCCACTGCTGAACAGCTCTCACAGTAAGGAAGATCTTCCTAATGTTCAGGTAGGATCTCCTTTCTGTTTGAAAGGAGATTCCTTTCAAAGTAGTTTGAAGCCATTGTTCCGTGTCCTAGTCTCTAGGGCAGCAGAAAACAGCAGAGAAATATTCTCTTCTCAATTTACCCCCATTTCTTTGAGATGCATTTAGAAATGTTTGGTGTGAGTCTTAAAAAACTTAAAAAAAACCAGTTTTGAAACTCAAAAGGCTTTATGCCAGCTTAGCCTTTCTCAACTTTAGGAAATGTGCTGGCCAAAACATCCTCACAGTTTGTCAAGAACAGTGTTCTTTAAGGGCTTGACTTGTGGCTTCTAACCTTCTAAAATATTCCCCTACAGCATTAGAGCAACCTATCAGGTAATTCTTCTGTCTTTTTTATTTTAGAATATAGAAAAAATAACAGTATAATAAATCATAATCTAATATCTTCCTTTTATCTCACAAACCTTCCCACCTCTCCATGAATCAGGTCCTTACAGAAAATATTTCTCTATCAGTTCTCTATGTGATGTATCAGCAAATAATTTATGCAGATCCAAGTAGGATGGCCTTTTGCAGCTGACATATGGTAATTTTGTCAGCGCTAATTGTTTTTAAGTGCTGGCCAAGGTCTTTAGGAACTGCACCCAGTGTGCCAATCACCACTGGGACCATCTTTACTGGCTTGTGCCAGAGTCTTTGCAGTTTGATCTTTAAATCTTCATATCTTGTCAGCTTTTCCTGTTGCTTCTCATCAATTCTACTGTCGCCTGGGATTGCAACATCGACAATCCATACTTTGTTTTTTTCCATGATCGATCATGAGGTCAGGAGTATTGGGCTTCAAAACTCTGTCAGTCTGAATTCAGAAAACCTAGAGTAGTTTTACGTGTTCATTTTCTGTAACCTTTTCAGGCTTGTGATCCAACCAGTTCTTTATCACAGGCAGATGGTATTTGTGGCACAAGTTCCAATGGATCATCTGAGCGACGGTGTTATGCTTATTATTATTATTATTATTATTTCCCACTTTTCTCTCCTAACATAGACTCGAAGGCATAGCACATATTCTATTTAACCATCCTGGTGATTAAATAAAGATGCCCCTCTCAAGTGGACTTTTTCTCCTGTTATTCAGCTTATTCAAGTTAAGACCTCTTCCTCAAACCTTCTGATCTTTGGACATATCAGTCACATATGGATCCCCATATCCTCCCCAGCAGAGAATTCCAAATATAGTACCAAACTGCATATCCCAAGTTTCTGGAGGATGGAGCCATTACTTTTACAAACTGCTATGGATGCAGTTTAGATATACTCCAAGGCATACTTTAACAGATATTCAGAAAAATTCAGGAAGCCAATGGATTTAGTGCAAATATATCATCGAATCCTGACAATTTCTTCCTATTGTTAAGAAAGCATGTCATTGTAGTTTGCAGTGTTTGGGGTAATTTTAGTATACAATTCACACAGATATTCCTTCACTGGTTTGTTATTCCTTTGCTATTTATTAATTTGTTTCACATATGTCATCCTCTGCAGACCTTTGCTAACCAAGCTGTTTATTTAATGTGTATTTGTTCTAAATGTTTAAAAATCAAATGCCATTTTTAGACATTTATCTTACAGTATTTTCAGAGACAAGCCTAGCCGTGCTTGTCTGTTTGATATCAAAACGTTTTGGCTTTCATTTGCTTGTTTTAATAACAAAAGAAAAACCAAACATTTCCCTCTTTCCTCAAAAATAAAGCTTCATTTAGATAAAAGATTGTGGTTAAAGGGTGAAAAGTCCATCAGCATTATCTGCATTTCCAATGCTATTAACCTGTCTCTTCAATAACCAAGTTTGTCTTCATTCTACATTCCGATAAGATGTTATTACGGTAGTTATTTTAATCAAATCTTCAGCTATTACATTAGTGCATACTAACATAGGGTTTCTCTTGGCTGGAATAAAAGAACAATTTTCAGTCATTTATGGTGCCTTTAAGTCTTGTGCCAGAAATAGAAAAGCATTTGATCTTTCTTTCTTAGCTGCAATACTGAATTAAATTGTGAGACTCATGGGTTCTGAATCCATAGATTCAACCAACTGTGACTTAAAAATACAAATAAAAAAAAACAACTTGATTTTGCCACATGCCGAGCACTATACCAGTGTAAGTTGTTTGCCATGTTATCAGATGATATTTTACTACACCATTGTATATAATGGGACTTCAGCATCTATGGATTTAACTATCCGTAGGAAGTCTTAGAACCAAATCTCAGTGGGTATTGAGGTCCCACTGTGTATATATATTTTAGCTGAACTCCAGGTTTTTAAATTAAAACTATGCCCATGAATCCTCTTTGTTCAAGTATGCTTCCTTCAACAAGCTACAAACAATTCTGAAAGTTGGAGATGTACCCAAATTCTTGTCGACCGCCAGTTAACAATACTCTCTAAAGACTCAATCTATTCTATCTGGCCTCTCCTAAAAATAAGGACAGTTAATGATTTGGGCCTGTCTCCATTCAAACAAAATGGAATTATAAAACCACAGCAAAACATGTGTTGGAGTTCTCATTTGTTTGGAAGAAACAAAGGAAAACCTCCAAAATGGATGTCACAGTAAGCAAACCTTCTTGGGGTGTCTGTGCTGTTTAACCACTTTGGATGACAGAAGAATCCAAGCAGGGGCATTTGGGTGATTATCATGGCAGAAAGGAAGTGGCATGAAATAGTCATGGCAAGAAGTAGTCAAGGAATACCTGGCTAGCTACTCTTACTGAATTCAAGTCCCCAGGGCCAGATGAACTATATCCAATAGTTTTGAAGGAACTAGCAAAAGTCATTTCAAAAACACTGACAATATTCTTTTAGAGTTCTTGGAGAACAGGAGAAGTGCCAGCGGACTGGAGGAGGACAAATGTTCAAGAAGGAAAAAAAGAGGACACAAACAATTACCATCCAGTCAGCCTGTCATCAATACTATGAAAGATTCTGGAGCAGATCATTAAGAAGGCAGTCAGTAATCCCTTAGAAAATAATACTGTGATCACTAAAAGTCAACATGAATTTCTCAAAAACAAGTCATGCCAGACTAATCTTATCTCTTTTTTGATAGAGTTACAAGTTTGGTAAATGCAGGGAATGCTGTAGATGTAGTATATCTTGATTTCAGTAATCAAGATGTGATCTTCTTGCAAACTAATTAGTCAAATGTGCACTAAACAATGCGACTGTTAATCAATCTGTAATTTTATAAGTGATCAAACCCAAAGAGTGCTCACCAATGGTTCCTCTTCATCCAGGAAAGAAGTGACTAGTGGAGTGTCACAGGGTTCGGTCCTGGGCCCAGTACTGTTCAATATCTTTATTAAGGGCTTGGATGAAGGTTTAGAGGGCATGCTTATCAAGTTTGCAGATGACTCCAAATTGGGAGGGATAGCTAATATGTTAGCGAGTATAGCAGAATCCAGCAGCGTCCAGTTAACACCATGTGCAAAAGACTCACACCAGGCAGCGGAATTGAAAGAACAAAAGAACTTTACTCTTGCTTGTTGAGTTGAAATATAAAACAGTTCTGCAATCGTACAATGTCCATGTAGTTGCATAAGATCAATAACATCAGCATTCTATTTACAGCATAGCATATTCAAACTGCTACTTGACCGTAGCTAGAGAGCTTCTCCATTTCTGTGCTCTCCCCGCAAGCTCAGATTACCAACTGACAAACCCAGCCATCTGCCAGCAAACCGATACATTGTTTGAGGCGTGGCTTGCCTCTGCAAAAAGCTCAGCTCCCTTTTTGCAGAGATCTTTTGCAAGCAACTTTGCAAGGATTTCTTTACACACACACACATAGCAATTTGGCGCAATATAATATTCCAAAAGACAAGATCAGAATTCAAAATGGCCTCAACAGATTAGAGAGTTGGGCCAAAACTAACAAAATTAATTTCAACAAGGACATATATAAGATACTACACTTAGGCAGAAAAAAAATGAAATGCACAGATACAGAATGGATGAAGTCTGGCTTGACAACAGTGTTACATGTAAAAGAGATCTTGGAGTCTTTGTGGACAACAAGTTGAACATGAGCTAACAATGTGATGCAGCAGTTTAAAAAGACAATGAGATTTTGGGCTGCGTTAAAAGGAGAATAGTGTCCAGATCGAGAGACTTCATGGGGGCTCTCTATTCTGCTTTGGTTAGACCTCAGTTAGAATACTGTGTCCAATTCTGGGCACCACCGTTTAAGAGATATTGACCAGCTGGAAGGTGTCCAGGGGAGGGCAACTAAAATGATGAAAGGTCTGGAGATCATGCCTGATGAAGAGTGTCATAAAGAGCTGGGTGTGTTTGGCCTGCAGAAGAGAAGGTTGGGAGGAGACATGATAGTCATGTATAAATATGTGAAATGATGCCATAAGGAAAATCGGGCAGGCTTGTTTTCTGCTGCTTTGGAGACTAGGACTTGGAGCAATGGGTTCAAATTACAGGAAAGAAGACCTTCCTGACAGCCAGAGCTGTTCAGCAGTGGAACTCTCTGCTTTGGAGTGTGGCAGAATCTCCTTCCTTGGAGGCTTTTAAACAGAGGCTGAATGGCCATCTATCAGGGGTACTTTGATTGTGCTTTTTCTGCATGGCAAGGGGTTAAACTGGTTGGCCTATGTGGTCTCTTCTACTGTAACTCTATGATTCTTTTATTCTATGATTCCATGGTTAACTATGGGCCCTTACAAATTTTTACAGACCCATTTTAAAGCTTGATTATACACTAGTATTCTATAACATGCCTTCTGGCCCTTTTAGTTGGCTTTATAACAAAAGTGGCTTGTGTGATGTTAGCATAACACTAAAATGGATTCTGGAGGAGAAAAAAATCAATATGCTTGCGCCAGACACTGCCCAAACTTAAACTGCTTTTCTCAGATCAGGGATCATTGCATACACCTGATTCCATCCCACCCTAGCCTGACTGCCCAATATACACTAGATATCAGAGTCAAATCCTATCTTTCCCATATATCTTTCATAAGCACTTATTCAATATTCATAGGATAAAAATGGTGCATGAAGGGGTTTAAGAACTCTAGCCCAAGAGATACATGGAATGAAACAACACTTAAAAAGGTATTATTTTATAGGTTGCATCCTTCTGGCCTCTTTGGCTGCAATCCTAAATTTAACTTGAAAATAAGTCCAACTAAACTCAAGGGAGCTTAATTTTTTTTAAAAAACCATACATCTTGATCAAAATAAAACAAAATATTCCACAGAGTAAACAATCAATACACTTCTACAAATGCTGGACATCTACAAGGGGTAAATGATGCCAGAGTAATCATTTTTGTTCCTACCATAATACTGTGCTATGGAGATCAATGAACAAATATGTTCAATTGTGTTGTTATTTTTTCTTCTTATTATTTTTTTCCAAGGAAATGTGTATAGAGATTGTCTTAGCCTTGTGTTGCATGTAAGATTCAAAGAAAAGGAGATTGCTAAATACAAGCTGTAAATGAGTTATTATTTAAGGATGGGAGAACAGCTGCACTTCATTCTTCTGACTCAGGTAGATATGGGAAAGAAAAAAGCTGCTGTTCCTGCCTCTGAGTTGTTAAGGATAGACAGAAGTTATAATACTATCTGTTTTGTAAAATTTAGACTAAGGAATAACATTGGCTAAAAAGAATTAATCATCCCCTTTTAACAAGAGAGTGAGTCACCCCTTTATTTTATTATTGCCGTCTGTCCTTTCTGACCCATGGCGGGCTGGGGTGACTCTATCATAGGGTTCTCTTTGCCACATTTATTCAAAAGGGTTTTGCCATTGCAGCCCTCTGCAACTGAAAGCATGTAATTTGTCCAAAGTAGATGTGAGAAAGTGGGTTTCCAGGTCTGAGTGGGGATTTAAACTCTGGCCTCCCAGAAGCCTTGTCCAACACTCAAACTACTATACCAGTGGTTCTCAACCTTCCTAATGCCACAACCCCTTATTACAGTTCCTCATGTTGTAGTGACCCCCAACCATAAAATATTTTCGATGCTACTTCCTAACTGTAATTTTGGTACTGTTATGAATCGTAATGTAAATATCTGATATGCAGGATGTATTTTCATTCACTGGACTAAATTTGGCACAAATACCCAATACCCCCAAATTTAAATACTGGTGGGATTGGCGAGGGGGGATTATTTTGTCATTTTTGAGTTGTAGTTGCTGGGATTTATAGTTCGCCTAAGCTTTCTGAACTCCACCAATTATGGAATTGAACCAAACTTGGCACATACAACTCCCATGACCAACAGAAAATACTGGGTTTGGTGGGCATTGACCTTGAGTTTTGAAGTTGTAGTTCACCTGCATCTAGAGAGCACTGTGGACTCAAACAATGATGGATCTGGACCAAACTTGGCATGAATACTTAATATGCCCAAACGTGAACACTGTTGGAGTTTGGGGAAAATAGATCTTGACATTTCGGAGTTGTAGTTGTTAGGATTTATAGGTCACCTACAACCAAAGAGCCCTTGAACCCCACCAATGATAGAATTGGGCAAATTGGTCTTTTGGTGGGAGGATTCACCATCTGTTTCCAAATAGGAAGAGAACGACAGGCGAATAGATATTCAGTCTTCTCTGCCAAAGGGGTTCCAAAGAACATCAGAAATATGTGTTTTCTGATAGTCTTTGGCGACCACGCTGACACCCCCTTGCGACTTCCCCAGGCGTCCCAATCCCCAGGTTGAGAAACGTTGCACTATACCATGCTCACTCACTTCTCTCCACCCTCCCCGAAATCCCTAGAGCTGAGTAAATGAAGTAAAATGACTCCCTCACCTCAACATGGAACTATAGCAGTATAGGTGAATGAGACATATTTCAAGGAGCCTGCTGCAATTTCTCTCCTCCCTTCCCCTAGGGATTTGGTAAATCATTCTACACTCACTTCAACAGGATAATTTTCTTTGCCAAAGACCTGTCTAGCACTTCTTTCGTTACTAAGAAGAATGGTTGCACTGCCTCACACCAAATTAATCTTTCTTCCTCTTCTCCTTCAAACTGGGTGGTTTTCAACACCTGCTCAATTGTTTTATCTCGCCTTTCCCTGGTCTTCCCTATCAAGGTCTCTGTTTATCTCCTCTTCCAGTACATCGGAAGAAGTAAAATTAGATAAATGGAGGAAGAAATCTGAACCAACAAGAGGAAAAGGTTTTAAGGGATTCGGAACTGAAACTTTAACATACTGCATGTCACCTTGGATCCTGTATGTGGAGAAATATATGATGTAAATTAAATAAACAAGCACGCAGTATAGGCTCATTCTCTTCCTAGAAGTCTTGCAGATCTGCTTCCCATTGAATATTTAGCTATCTCTGGGTAGCTGTTACAGAGAAAGAAAAACAAAAGGACTGCCTCATGAGAATACCAAGAAAGTATTGTAGATGTTTCAGTTGGTATAAAATGGCATTTCTCTATCTATTGACTCCAAGTCAGCATGAAAATGCTGATTAAAATTAATTCCTCCTCATTATATATATGGAATCCCAGAACATGAGGGAGAGGATATTAGAATCAATAGTTTGGGTGCAGGACTTCAATTTTGGGAGGCCAAAGTTCAAATCCCCACTGAGGCATGAAAATCCACTGTGTTGCCTTACAAGAAGGCACTGGCAAGCCTCCTCCAAATAAAAGCCCTAGGATAATGTTTCATGAGTAAAAGTTGACTGAAGGCACCAGTGTGCTGTGGTAACAATACTGGTAACACTCAAGAAGATCAGGGATTGAATCCCCACCGGGTGATCTCAGGGCAGACATGCTCTCTAAGTCCGAGAGGAAGACTGCCAAGCCTGTGTGTGTGTGTGTGTGTGTGTCCCTTCAAGCCACCTTTTGATTTAAGAATGACCTACTGAATTTCATCGGACTTTCTTAGGAATGCAATAATGCAGAGATGGTTTGTCTCTCATGCAAGTACTCATCAAGTTTCTTGGCTTCTTGGCTTCTAAGTTCAGATGGGATCTAGTGTATGCCAAACCTAAACAGTATGCCATTAGGGTATGCCAAACCTAAACAGAATAAATCTTGCCAAGGAAACTCTATGATAGGTTTGCAGTAAGAATTGACCTGAAGTGACAAAACTACAACACTTGTCTGAGGCCCCATCTACACTGCCATATAATCCAGTTTCCAAATGCAGATTATCTACTTTAAACTTGATTATATGGCAGAGTAGGCTCATATAATCCAGTTTAAATCAGATATCCGTATTCAGAAGATGGATTACAGTGTTTCCTCACTACTTTGTGGTTCTCTTTTATAATAATAATAATATAAGTCATAAAATAACATTATAAATCCTTCTACTTCCTTCCTAAGAAGACGCCTAAGGAAGGAAGGAAGGAAGGAAGGAAGGAAGGAAGGAAGGAAGGAAGGAAGGAAGGAAGGAAGGAAGGAAGGAAGGAGAAGCCGAAGGGAGAGAAAAAGAGGCTGAAGCAGCTTTTCTTTTCTTTTCTTTTTTTTTTTTTGCCTCACAAGGCATGCACGTGCTTGAGAGGCAAGGAGGGGACAGAGTTGCCAGTGAAATTGTAAACAACACAAATATAGCGTCCCTACTTTGCGGATTTTCACTTTTCGCAGTTGGCCTTGGAACGTAACCCCCGCAATAAGTGAGGGAACACTGTATATCAGGGGTCCTCAAACTTTTTAAGCAGAGGGCCGGTCCACTACCCTTCAGACTGTGGAGGGGCCGAATTATCATTTGGAAAAAAAACCCGAACAAATGTCTTATTTGTAGTGCAAAATAACAACAACAACAATGAAACAACAATACAATATTTTAAAATGAAAACAATTGTAACCAGCATAAACCTATCAGGATTTCAATGGGAAGTGTGGGCCTGCTTCTGCCCAATGAGATAGTCAAGTTAATTAGGATTGTTGTTGTGTGCCTTCAAGTCATTTCAGATTTTGGGCGAGCCTAAGTCTAAAATTATTTATTCATTAATTTACTACATTTATTTATTACATTTATATTCCGCCCTTCTCACCCTGAAGGGGACTCAGAGCAGCTGTATGTACATACAATATATTATATTATTAGCATAGCACAATATTAGCATTATATATTACTATATCGAACTATACCACTATATTGTAATATAGATAATATATAACATATAATTAATATTATTATATGGTATTTGTATTAGTATTACAGCAGTCTCTCACTTATCCAAGCTAAACGGGCCGGCAGAAGCTTGGATAAGCGAATATCTTGGATAATAAGGAGGGATTAAGGAAAAGCCTATTAAACATCAAATTAGGTTATGATTTTATAAATTAAGCACCAAAACTTCATGTTATACAACAAATTTGACAGAAAAAGTAGTTCAATACGCAGTAATGTTATGTTGTAATTGTTGTATTTATGAATTTAGCACCAAAATATCATGATGTATTGAAAACATTGACTACAAAAATGGCTTGGATTATCCAGAGGCTTGGATAAGCGAGGCTTGGATTAGTGAGACTATACTGTATATTGTATAACATTATAATATTATTATCAATGTTATATGTAAATACAATATATTATTTAAAATGATATAAAAATATTATATTATAAAACTGAGGGCAGGGGCCAGGTAAATGACCTTGGAGGGCCGCATCCGGCCCCCGGGCCTTAGTTTGGGGACCCCTGCTGTATATGGTCAGTGTGGATGTAGCCTAGGATGGTTATTTCTCTGGCAACTCTTAAAAACATACTAGCTGTGCCTGGCCATGCGTTGTTGTGGCTTATGGGAATAATTTGTTGGTCAGGTGGAATAGCAGTGAATAGCCTTGCAGCCTCAAAGCCTGGCTGTTTCTTCTTTTGGAAATCCTTGCTTGGTGAGCTGGAATGCAACGGAATAGGCCTACTGCTTGGAAGGCTGGGGACTTGCATTCTAGGGGAATGGTTTTTTGGGCTGCTAGAATTGCATTTAATAGCCTCACTACTTCAAAGCCTGGCTGCTTGCTACCTAGGGGGATCTTTGGTTGGTCAGCTTCAATAGTACAGAGTAGTATCACTGCTTCAAAGCCTGGCCGCCTTCTACCAAGGTTAATCCTTTGTTGGTCTGGTTGAATTGCATTGAATAGCCTTGCAGCTTCAATGCCTGGCTGTGTTATAGCTAGGGGAATCCTTGTTTGGTGAGCTAGAGTAGCACCCTCAATCAAAGAGCTGCTTTGAAGCCTGGCTACTTGCTTTGTAGGGGAATCATTGTTTGGCCAGCTTGAATTGCACTGAATAGTCTTGCTCTTGGAAGCCTGGTCGCTTTCTACTTTGTGGAATCCTTGGTTGCCCAGGTTGAATAACAATTAATAGTCTCAGTGCGGAAAGTATGAATGCTGCAATTAGTCACCTTGATTAGCACGTAATGGCCTTGCAGCTTCAAAGCCTGAATACTTCCTGCCTGGGGGAATCCTTTGTTTGGAGGTGTTAGCTGGCCCTGGTTCTTTCCTGTCTGGAATTTCCCTGTTTTGAGAGTGTTGTTCTTTATTTTCTGTCCTGACTTTAGAGATTATATTGTTCTGTATTATTATACTACAGTAATTATTATATATTATATTTATAATCTTATATCATCTGCTTAGAACTAGATTTCAGTGTTCCCTCACTTATCGCGGGGGTTATGTTCCAGGACAACCCGCAATAAGTGAAAATCCGCGAAGTAGGGACACTATATTTATTTTAATATTTATACATTATTTTAGTAGTTATACACTATTTTAAGTCTTTATCAACCAATCGTGTGTTGATAAATCGCCTCCTTCTCCTCCCGTTGTTGCTTGGGCTCCTTTTCTCTCCCTTTGGCTTCTCCTTCCTCCCTTCCTTAGACTGTAAATTGTAATTTTTTATGATTTATAATATTCTTTTAGAGTTTATTGAAAAACTGCGAAACAGCGAATTCGCGAAAAGTGAACCGCAAAGTAATGAGGGAACATTGTATATGAGGCCCCTTCTACACAGCTGTATAAAATCCACACTGAACTGGGTTATATGGCAGTGTGGACTCAAGATAATCCAGTTCAAAGCAGATACTGTAAATTATGTGCCTTGGCATTCTGGGTTATATAGCTGTGTGGAAGGGACTTGAGTCTACACTGCCATATAATCCAGTTCAAATCAGATAATCTGTATTTTATTAGCAGTGGGGATGAGACCTAAGTGCACTCTGCCTGTGCCCTGGGCGCCATTTTGGCTGAGGGAGTTGCTAGGATACAAAGGGGATGGGGGAAAACGGCTCTTTCTCGTCCTCTAATTTGGGCTTTATTATTTTTTTGTTCGAAAGACATAGACTGGATGACTATGTCTTTTGTGGCCAAATTTGGTGTGATTTGGTTCAGTGGTTTTGTTGTTTACTCCATAGTAAAACAGCACATTACATTTTTATATATATACTAGCTGTGCCCGGCCACGCGTTGCTGTGGCGAAGAATGGTGGTATGGGAAATAAAGTATTGAGGAATTGGTGGTAGTTAAGGTAAAGGGTAAACATTTTCCTCTGACATTAAGCCCAGTCATGTATGATTCTGGGGGTTGGTGCTCATCTCCATTTCTAAGCCGAAGAGCCGTCGTTGTCCGTAGACTCCTCCAAGGTCATGTGGGATGACTGCATGGAGCGGCGTTACCTTCCCACCGGAGCAGTACCTATTGATGCACTCACATTTACATGTTTTTGAACTTCTGGGTTGGCAGAAGCTGGGGCTAACAGTGGGGGCTCTGTCAGTTCCCCCAATTCAAACCTGCGGCCTTTCGGTCCAGAAGTTCAGCAGCTCAGTGCTTTAACATGCTGTGCCATCAGGGGACATTATTTCCTAAAGGTTGTGAATATGCAATATTTCTGATTGTTGTTTTTTTTTTTGTCTGTTGGAGGCAAGTATGAATGCTGCAATTAGGAAAAATGATTAGGATGTAATGGCCTTGCAGATTTAAAGCCTAGCTGTTTCCTCCCTGAGTGATTTGTTTGTTGGGAGGTGTTAGCTAGCCCTGATTGTTTCCTGTCTGGAATTACCTTGTTTTCAGAGTGGTGTTGTTTGCGATATTTTATATGCTTCTACTGTCTGTGGCCCTGAGAAAACAGAGGATTGGCCAGACTTTGATGATGGGAATCCTTTGTTGGGAGGTGTTAGCTGGCCCTGATTGTTTTCTGTGTGGAATTCCCCTATTTTCAGAGTGTTGTTCTTTATTTAGTGTTCTGATTTTAGAGATTGTATTGTTCTGTTTTATTATACTACATTAATTTTTATATATTCTGATTTTAGTGTTTTTGAATACTTAGAGCCAGATTGTATTCATTTTCACGGTTGACCGCAACACAATAATAATAATAATAATAATAATAATAGTAAGGATAGTAATAATAATGACTTTGGTAATACATAGTGCTTCACTGCCTTCTCAGCTTCCTTTCTGGAAGAATCCTTTCTTGGGAGGTGTTAGCTGGCCCTGATTGTTTCCTTTGTGGAATTTCCAATTTCCTTGCTTTATTTACTTTCTTTATTTCTTTATTTCTTTATTACTGTCCTGGTTTTAGAGATTATATTGTTCTGCATTATTCTATCCTAGAAATTATTTCATATCAAAGTAGAATCTCACTTATCCAACATTCGCTTATACAATGTTCTGGATTATCCAACACAGTCTGCCTTTTCATAATCAATGTTTTTGTAGTCAGTGTTTCAAATTCATTGTGATATTTTACTGGTAAATTTGTAAATACAGTACAGTAGAGTCTCACTTATCCAACATAAGTGGGCTGGCAAAATGTTGGATAACCGAATATGTTGGATAATAAGGAGGCGTTAAGGAAAAGCCTATTAAATATCAAATTAGGTTATGATTTTACAAATGAAACACCAAAACATCATGTTAGACAACAAATTTGGCAGAAAAAGTAGTTCAATACGCAGTAATGCTATGTAGTAATTACTGTATTTATGAATTTAGCACCAAAATATCATGATATATTGAAAACATTGACTACAAAAATGCGTTGGATAATCCAGAATGTTGGATAAGCGAGTGTTGGATAAGTGAGACTCTACTGTAATTACTACATAGCATTACTGCGCATGGAACTACCTTTTCTGTCAAATTTGTTGTATAATATGATGTTTTGGTGCTTAATTTGTATAACGATTATCTAATTTGATGTTTAATCAGCTTTTCCTGAATCCCTTCTTATTATCCAACATATTTACTTATCCTGCCGGCCTGTTTATGTTGGATAAGTGAGAGTCTACTGTATATTTCTAATCTTATATTATCTGCTCAGAACTGGATTATATGAGGCCCTTTCTTCACAGTTGTATAAAATGCACACTGAAGTGGATTATATGGCAGTGTGGAGTCAAGATAATCCAGTGCAAAGCAGATAATATAAGATTATAAATGGGTTATATAGCTGTGTGGAAGGGCCTTGAGTCTACACTGCCATATAATCCAGTGCAAATTAGATAATCTGTGGAAGAAGCCTAAGTGAGGCCTAAATTTGCCTGTCCCCTAACTGAAACCTGGCTGTCCCTTGGTTGCTAGGCAACCAAGTGGGCAGAGATTAGCCCTCTAAACTGGCAGCAATTGGATAAAAAAATTATTGCTCTCCCTCTAATTAGGACTTTATTTTTCTTTTCTTTTTGTTGTATCAACCTTGAGGCGTGGATGATGGGTTGTGTTGTCAAATTTTGAGGTTGGGGGGCCTGTATTTTTGTTGTTTTGTGAATTGCCGTGATGCCATCACTCTTTTATATATATAGACTAGCTGTGCCCGGCCACGCGTTGCTGTGGCGAAGTATGGTGGTATGGGAAATAAAGTATTGAGGAATTGGTGGTAGTTAAGGTAAAGGGTAAAGGTTTTCCCCTGACATTAAGTCTAGCTGTGTGGAAGGGCCTTGAGTCTACACTGCTATATAATCCAGTTAAAATAAGATAATCTGTGGAAGAGGCCTAAGTGAGGCCTAACTCTGCCTGTCCCCTTGGCTGAGTTGGTTGCAAGGAGACCAAGTGAGCGGAGCTTAGCCTTCTAACTGGCAGTAATTGGATAAAAACAATTATTCCTCTCCCTCTAATTAAGACTTTATTTTTCTTTTCTTTTTGTTGTATGAACATAGAGGCATGGATGAGGGGTTGTGCTGCCAAGTTTAGTGTTTCTGGGATGTGTAGTTTTGTTGTTTTGTCCTAGGCCGAAATTTCATTACCCTTTTATATATATAGATATATAGATTGCCTATTCCATTGCTCAACTGATGTGGAGTATTTTTTGTGATTTAAATTGAAATGATTCAAGTGTCAACCACATTATCTGTTTTTTGAAAATGGGTGAACTATTATATATTATCTGTGAACCACCATGGACTGTTTTCTTGTTAAAAGTAGCATACAAGTATAAAATCCAGCCATCACAGGGGAGCCATTCGCTTCCTGAAAAATGGAGTTCAGGACTTTAAACATTTAGCACACTGCACTACTGACCCTTGCCAATAAACAATCCCCTTCAGTGAAAATATCTTACTGATCTCAGTCTCCCAAGGGCTTTAAGCAGTGATTATCTGTACAGTGTATTGTTTTCTTTTCCCTGTTGGTAGTCAGCTCCCCAGGTAGAGGGAATCGGTGAGGTGAAGAGTTCATAGAGTCCTTAGAAACAGCTATGTGCAAACAGATGGTTCACCTTGTTTGTTACAAGCATTATGAATGAAATTCAGGAGGCAGTGAAGCTGATGGCTGTTTGAAGCAGTGCCAGAAGAAAGAGTGAAACAATTAAACATCTATACCACTAGAGAACTGGTTTAAAAATATATCTAAGTATGCAGCCACTTAGAGTAAATAAGAAAAGATGTGGAAACAGAAACACAGACATTTATCACAGGAGACTAACCATATACCAGGTGGGATTATTTTTGGCCCCTTGGAGACCCTGCAAGGCTGCCCTGCAACCTGCCATTTTTAGCAGCATCCCATCATTGTTGATTGCTTTGGGCTAACCTTTTGGGCCTTCTTCTCACAGTTTGGAGTCAAAACAGTGTTTTAAAGTGTCCCTCTGAGAATTTTGAGCTAAAAAGCATTTCCTACTCTCCAAAATCTTTGTGTTTGTATGCGCGCGCAAGGGGTTTAGAGGAGTCAGGAGAATCTAGAAGGGCAAGAGCTTCATTGGATGACCCAAAAGGCTGTTTGCAGCAGAAGTCAATACCATCACCACTCTTGCTCTAGCCAAGTGGTTCTCAACCTGGGGTCCCCAGATGTTTTTGGCCTACAACTCCCAGAAATCCCAGCCTTTTTACCAGCTGTTAGGATTTCTGGAACCTGAAGACCAAAAACACCTGGGTTTGAGAACCACTGCTCAAGACTAAGACTCCAACTACACTACCATGTAGATGGGGCCTAATATTGTGTATTCTGACTAGCAGCAGCATTCCACCATGGAACCAAGGCAGAGCACAGATTACAAGTTAAGACAAATGAATATTTTTCCCCTCTCAGCTGAGTATGGATCCTTTTAATTAGAGATGTCAGGAAATGAATCTGGGATGTTCTATTTTTAAATGTCACAAAATCTGGGACATTCTATTTTAAAATGGCTCTATCTTCAGATAGCTAAAGTTAATCCAAGTAATCAACAGGCATATACCAGGCATGGGCAAACTTGGGCCCTCCAGGTGTTTTGGACTTCAACTCCCACAATTCCTAACAGCCTCAGGCCCCTACCTTTTCCCCCTCATCTGCTTAAACATAAAAGTATGTAAATAACATAATAAAATTCATATTAAAACTCAAATGAAAACAGCGCTCATCCATCAATAGCGGTTAATGTAAACATTATGGTAACATTATGTCTTTTTAGTATCACTTCATTTTAGGTAAACGGAGTAAAATATCTTAATTGGTCCTAAATATACAGTATTTTTAAATGTTGGGAATTTTGGGCATTTTTGGAATTACCGTTCATGCTTTTTTTTTTTTTAAAGAAAGTTAGCTAATTAAACGAAGAGCAGTTTTCCAGTAATGACCAGTGCATTATGTTGACTTTCTAACTATGGGGAATTTGCAAAGGCAAGAGTTTCTTTTCAAATTGTAGTAGGTAAATGAGGAACAAATTATTCTTTTTAAAGTAATATTTTCTCAGGTTGACATTAGACAAATCTGTTGGTTTCTGTAGGTTTTCTGGGAACCTTTATTATACTGATTTTAGGAACTAATACATATAATCTGTTTGCCATTCAGCAGCATTCTTTCAACCTAAATGTTATGATTGAGCCTCATGGCTCTGCTACTGGCAGACGTGGGCGTAAGACTCCTCGAGAGTCAGATACTCTCGAGGAGCGAGAAAGAAAGAGGCTGCGAGATATCTTTGCAGAACCATCTGACGAAGAGTCTTTTGAGGGGTTTACAGAGAGAATGGAGGAAGAGCTGGTTAGCTCAGAAGAGGATGAGATGGATTGGACTCGGGTAAGGGAGGAATTGGGTGCCACTGGCAATGATGGGATGGAAGATGATTGGGGACCTTCAGGACTAGACCCATGGACAAGCTGGAGGGATGGGACGGGATCCACAGCTGGGGATGCTGTGGGGCGTAGTCAGAGGTGTTCCAGTTCTGATGAGGAAAGTGATGAGGAAACGCCCGGGTTAAGGAGAACAGCTGATAGTGATGAGGAATTGTAACTGGCATAAAATGGGGCTTGGGAGCAATAGCAAATTGCGTTGGGCAAGGTAATCTGGACAAACGCTTGGGATCTGTGTGGGACGTTTTCCTGAAGACGGGTGTGTTTCGTGTGCTGATTACGTAAGTTGTTTTGGAATTTGGGTTCAGACGGCGGGAGGAATTGTGTGGGCTTTTGTTTGTGCAAACCTCTGCTTAATCTCAATAGCTTTGACCTTCCGTCGTCTTCTTGACGGACGCCATCTGCTACTCTGGATTTACGGACTGAACTGACTACGGGCTCGGATTCTCCTACTGGACTTGGGAAAACTGCAAACGTCTGCTTCTGCCTATCGACCTTCGGAAAGAACTGGGACTACTCTACTGCTGCAATCCTCGGCTGTTGTGTTTGTATTGGAAATTTGCCTGCTGTGTGTAGGAGTGACTTCTAAGTTACTCAAAACATAGTACTGGCAGCAGAGAGGCATCTGCTGCCAATTAGTTACATTCTTTTGAACTCTTTGTTTCCCAGCTTCTGTTTTGTTTGTTCCCAAGCTGAAGCAAGCTGTTTTGATTTTACCTGGATTAAACTCCGGTTTAATCCGGTTATCTTTTGAACGTTTTTCTTGCCCCTTTTTGCTTTTTGAGGCTAATATTGCCTAGCCCTTGTCTTTTACGGGCATTTTGAGTTCTGTAAATCCAATAAACTCTGTTATCTTTGATCTTGTGGCGTTCTGTCCTTGACACTAAATGTTGTAAATATGTCATCTTTTACAACCATTATCACATTTTCTGACAGTGATTTCTACAATTTGAATGAATATCCATTTTCCTGTCCTGAAACTCCCAATATTCAATTTCAGTGGTTAGGCCAAATTCCAGGAGCAAAAAGCAGAATCATTTCTCCCTGTTACCTTCCTCCACTCTTTGGATACATAAAAGGGAACTGCAAGAGAAGAGAGGTAACCCTTTTGACAGGACCAACATTTCTGAAGTGCCCAGAAACGATTTGGCACATTGTTTTGGGCTTCATTTAAAGTCAATTTCACCACGTTTTCAGCATGGGGGAACGGCACTGGGGCATTGCAGAGGTAAATATCTTACTTGAGTGGCATTTTAAAGCAGGTTTCAGCGCTTCGGGACAACAAACTCTGCAAAAAGAAAAAAAAGGTATCCAGGTTTTACAAATGCCATTTATGGCAGGTTGTAAAATTAGGTCCTAAGGCTGTTCTGTATCTCCTGTGGAATACTTTCTCCACTTCTGCTCTAGTCATGTGATAATTTTGGTACCTCTATTTTGCACTGGTCAAAACAGTTCACTTGTTTTTCAGAATGGTTTATACGGTAGCATAGAGGCAGTTTGATGACATATTGCTTGTCATTATAGATGCAGTATGGTCTTTAATGTGGAACCCCTAAAATAGCATAAAGTTTTTATCTTACTTCATATAATCAGCAGTCCCTAAAAAAGCACCTCCTTACAATGCACATTATGCATGAAATCTGAAACTGGCAAGAAGCTTGAAAATCACAACAAAGCACTTTTTATACCATCTTTGTGCTTCACTCCAGACATTGCAAAATCTGCTTCAATGAATTGGCTTTAGTGAAAAACAGAACTGCCCCAGGCTAATTTGGATCAATAGTTACCGAGATGCCAATCCTGTCCATGCCTATTACAGTCTACATTCTTTAAACAATGTAAAGCTCAATTAGAATTTCTCTGTATTGAGGGAAATGGCACATGCAGCTTCCAACCTTTTTATATTATCTCAACAAATGGTCAGCAATAATCTACAAGCCAATCAACACAGATTGCCATGAATTTGCAATATGGTTACTGATTGAACATAGTATGGATTAGCTTTTTGCCAACCCTTTGTCATGCTGATATGAGATCACGTGTGTGTGTGTGTGTGTGTGTGTGTGTGTGTGTGTGTGTGAAAGTACCTTTTTCTTTTGTGATATCTGAAAGTGGACTTTGTAGATTTGACAATCATTCTTCTTTGATGTATAAGCTATCACAGTTGTTCCCAATATCTCTGTTATTTGAACCTTATCTAGAAATTAACAGTTTGCAGTAGGTTTTGTTCAGCTTCCCAACAAGGCTAGGGAAAAAAGGCTAAACAATCCTGTTGGCAAATAAGATTAAGGAAGAGAAGCTTTCAAGAAACCAGCTGTTGGATAAAAGAAAAAAAAAAGTAATAACCAATTAAGGTGACATTTACCAGATCACTGTGCAATGTATATTTCCTTTAGGATATACAAGATATATTTTGCAAGAGGTCAACAGCAAGTCACCACACTAGAATTTACAAATATCCCTGGCCCATAAATGACTTAAATCTACTACTGTTTATTCTTGGAAGACTGGTAATGTTAACTGTTGTTGTGTTTCTTCCAGTTATTTTCAATTTATGGCAACCTTTAAGCAAACCTAGAATGGGGTTTTCCTGGCAAGATTGATTCAGAGAGTGTTTGCTGTTTCCTTTTTCTGAGTCTAAGAGTGGATAACTTGCCCAAGGTCATCTCATGGGTTTCATAGACCGGGCAGAAATTTGAACCCTGGTCTCCAAGATCCTAGTGCAACATTGAAACCACCACACCACACTGGCTCTCAGTGTTAACTGCCCACTATTTTTACTAGCATCCTTTAAGTAATGTAGCCAGATACAATCAATATACAGTAGAGTCTCACTAATCCAAGCCTCGCTTGTCCAAGCCTCTGGATAATCCAAGCCATTTTTATAGTCAATGTTTCCAATATATCGTGATATTTTGGTGCTAAATTCGTAAATACAGTAATTACAACATAACATTACTGCGTATTGAACTACTTTTTCTGTCAAATTTGTTGCATAACATGAAGTTTTGGTGCTTAATTTGTAAAATCATAACCTAATTTGATGTTTAATAGGCTTTTCCTTGATCAGTCCTTATAATCCAAGATATTCGCTTATCCAAGCTTCTGCCGGCCCGTTTAGCTTGGATTAGTGAGACTCTACTATTTTACCCAGTTACACTATACACAAGTTATTCTACGCAACACCAGTTAGAAGGGATGCTGGAACTTCTGTGGTCTAGTCCTATTTGGATTAATTCCAATGTTACCTAAGCAAGCAAAATTCATTGTAGAGTGTGTCCATTACTTTGTTTTTCAAATTGGAGCAGAGGAAAAAGCCCGTAAAATACAATGTATTATCTCTAATGTGAGATTTCAAAGTCTGGGAGCAAATCTCTATTTCTTGTGACATTTGACAGACAGAAACAAGTGCACCAAAACTTCTTATAAATTTTGCCTTCGATAAACTGTCCTGCCTCCCTAGAAATTGCCGCTCAGGATTGCTAGTGAAATGTGTCAGAATTTGGATTAGTCTTCTAGGGCAATTTACACTGCTTGCACACACAAAAGCAGAGATCATGAATTAAACAATATACTCTGGGGAACAATCTGGCATTTGGCAGGACCTAGACTGGGTGACCTAGTTAGACTCTATTGTATCTTGTTTCCCACAAAGATATGCCCACAATCCAGACTGATCTAAATAATTCTGCTAAAAAGAGCAGAGGGAGTGTTAATAAGCTGTTTGGCTACCTATATTCATTTCCTCCTAACACGAATAGTAGAATAGAAGCTACATGGTCAAGTTGACCATAATGCAAAGAAAATTGAATACAATTTGGACAGAGACTGAGACACACACATGAGCCAGGAAACTGACCACACCTTGGTTTTGAGACATACAAGGGGGGAAAAAATCAGCATTAAATAGGCAGCACAACCCCACAGATGACAAGAACCATTTTGCTGAATTTGGGAAATTACTTCTATGAATATCAAGCCATACTGAAGACATATACCATTGAGAACTGTTAAGATGACCTTCTGTATTTAATGATATTAATTTTTCGTAAACATTAGAAGAGTTATGGCTTTCCCCCCACTATGTCTAATTATGGGGGAAATCCACTCTTAATTTGCCCAAAAGAGAAAGAAGTTGTGAAGATGTTCAAAGCATGTTAAGAGTATTGCATTAATAGTGGACATAAGCAAGTCTCCACTTGTATTGTTTTGAGGCAGCAGTTAAATCATACACAGCAAAACGGGCAAAGGTGCTTTGGTATCACATGTGACAACACTTTAATAAATTTGCTTGAAAACTATGATTTCACTGTACCAGCCTCATTTCACAAAATGTGGAAGAACCAAGAAGCTTCTCATAAATTAATTTAAAAAAAAAGTCTCCAAAGTTGAGACCTCATCCCATCTGTAAGTGATGGATATAATTAGTGCAAAGAAAGCAATTGAAACGGTCTGTCTGTGATCTTAAGGTGGCCATCTTTGAACAAAAGGACTTCAAAAGACAAGATTCCAGTGAGAAGAGTTCAAGAAGAGTTGAACTCAGAGTTCATCGACAGGTTCAGCTCTGTCTTCTCTGGTTTGAATTGAAGCAAATTAAATTTTTCAAAATCTCACTACATGCATTCATGAACTTATCAGTGTAAGTAGGTCTGTGGGTACATCTGCAATAAAAATTTGATGCCACATTAGCTACTATGGCTCAATGCTATGGAATCCTTTGTGTACTGTTGGTACTACAAGTTGAGCCTCCTTTATCAGGAATTCCAAAATATGAAATACTACAAGATCCAAAATTCTCCACATGGGTCGTTGAGATAGTGATACCTTTACTCATTGTTCCATTCACAAAATTATTAATAACATTATATAAAATTGGGTTGCTGTGAGTTTTCCAGGCTGTATGGCCATGTTCCAGAAGCATTCTCTCCTGACATTGCTTCTGGAACATGGCCATACAGCAATCCAGTGATTCCAGCCATGAAAGTATTCGACAACACATAAAATTATCTTCAGGCTATGTATATAAGATGCATAGGTAAAGGTAAAGCTTTACACTGGCATTAAGTCTAGTTGCATTAAGCCTATGTGGTCAGTGGTTCCCTTGATGTATGGTAAGAACACTTTTCCTTTGGGTGGATCTTTCTCTTTACTCTCACGGCTTGTTCTTGGACTTACAGATCTTCTGATGTCTGTGGTGGAGTTTCCATTGGCCTGTAGAGCCCAGTTTAGGGGGTTTAGTTCACTTTGGAGGAGGTGGGATTTGCAGATTCTTTGTGCATGGTCTGTCAGGACTTTGATTGTGTTATTATTATTATTATTATTATTACTATTATTATTATTATTCCTACTACTAGCTTGGGTACTCGACATTGCTTGGGTTATTAGAAGAAGTAATTTTTTATTTTACAAAATGCATAAGATTGTGGGTGTACTACAACTCATATCATGCCAGGTTAATCCCCAGAAACTTTATATGTATTTAGTTTGTCATGTTGGGCAAATTTGCTCTAGATGCATCATCGGCGGGGTTCAGTATGCTCTCCAGCTGTGGATTTCAATGGCTTCTCTGTGTAGTCTGACATGGTGGTTATTAGAGTGGTCCAGCATTTCTGTGTCCTCAAATAATATTCTGTGTCCAGGATGGTTCATCAAGTGCTCTGCTATGGCTGACTTCCCTGGTTGAGTTAGTCTGCCGTGCCTTTCATGTTTCTTGATTTGAATTTGGGCATTGCTGCTTTTAGTGGTTCCTATGGAGAAGTGTCCACAGCTGCATAGTATACGGTAGACTCCTGCAGAGGTGAGAGGATCCCTCTTGTCCTTTGCTGAACATAGTATTTGTTGCATTTTAATGGTATTGAACAAATTAAAACTGAATCCAGACAAGACAGAGGTACTCCTGGTCAGCTGAAAGGCCGAACAGGGCATAGTGTTACAGCCTGTGTTGGATGGGGTTACAATCCTCCTGAAGATGCAGGTTTGCAGCTTGGGAGTTCTTCTGGACTCATCACTGAGCCTGGAACCCCAGGTTTTGGCGGTAACCAGGGGAGCTTTCGCACAATTAAAACTTATGTGCCAGTTGCTCCCGTACCTTGAGAAGTCTGACTTGGCCACGGTACTAACTTGGCCAGGACTAACTGCCACTCTGGGCCAAAGTGAAGAAGGGGGCCAGGAAGACACCATGTCTCCTGTGTCAATATAACAATATAATAATATATAATACTCATATTATGCTATACTAATAATGTAATATATTGTATATACATATAATATTGATAATCGTATTATAATGTAATACAATATACTGTAATAATAATAATAATACACTATTATAATTGTATATTTATACTACATGTAATATTGCTAATATTGCAATATAGTGTTATAGTACAATACAGTAATATACAGGGTGTTTGATAAGGAATTCCCTAGTTTTAATGTGTTTTAACTTAAAATTAGAGAGTGCTTTTTCAAACACTCTGTATAATGCTTATATTTTGGCAAAGTGTGTTAAAATGCTGAGCTGCTGAACTTGCAGACCGAAAGGTCCCAGGTTCAAATCCTGGGAGCGGAGTGAGCGCCCGCTGTTAGCTCCAGCTTCTGCCAACCTAGCAGTTCGAAAACATTCCCATGTGAGTAGATCAATAGGTACTGCTCCGGCGGGAAGGTAACGGCGCTCCATGCAGTCATGCTGGTCACATGACCTTGGAGGTGTCTACGGACAACGCCGGCTCTTTGGCTTAGAAATGGAGATGAGTACCAACCCCCAGAGTCAGACATGACTGGACTTAAAGTCAGGGGAAACCTTTACCTTTACCTAATAATATAATAGATTGCATGTACATATAACTTGTAAGCCGCCCTGAGTCCCCTTCGGGGTGAGAAGGGTGGGATATAAATGTTGCTAATAATAATAATATCTGCATTCATATGAGGGGGCGAAGTAGCTGGTGAATTTTGCTTCAAAAATGTTTTGAATTCAAGTGAATGGTAAAGTATGTTATACAGCTAAATGGGCCAGCAGAACCTTGGATAAGCGAATATCTTGGATAATAAGGAGGGATTAAGGAAAAGCCTATTGAACATCAAATTAGGCTATGATTAACAAATTAAGCACCAAAACATCATGTTTAACAACAAATCTGACAGAAAAAGTAGTTCAATACACAATAATGCTATGTAGTAATTACTGTATTTACGAATTTAGCACCAAAATATCACAATGTATTGAAAACATTGACTACAAAAATGCGTTGGATAATCCAGAATGTTGGATAAGCAAATGTTGGATAAGTGAGACTCTACTGTACCATTGGTATTTAATTCTGTTTTAATGTTTGTATATTTTAAATTGTATTGAAACCATTTTAATGTAAGACACTGGAGAGAAAATGTAGGGTATAAATAAACATAATAATAATAACAATAACTCCTTGGGGAAGAAAAAAAATAAAAAAATGTGTTGGATAATCCAGAACGTTGGATAAGCGAGTGTTGGATAAGTGAGACTCTACTGTAATATAATAGATTGTATGTACATATAACTTGCAAGCTGCCCTGAGTCCTCTTCGGCGTGAGAAGGGCGGGATATAAATGTTGCTAATAATAATAATAATATCTTCATATGATATGAGGGGGAGAAGTAGCTGGTGAATTTTGCTTTGAAAATGTTTTGAATTCGAGTGAATGGTAAAGTATGTTATACAGTAGAGTCTCACTTATCCAACATTCTGTAGTCAATGTTTTCAATATATCGTGAAATTTTGGTGCTAAATTTGTAAATACAGGAATTACAACATAACATTACTGCGTATTGATCTACTTTTTCTGTCAAATTTGTTGTATAACATGATGTTTTGGTGCTTAATTTGCAAAATCATAACCTAATTGGATGTTTAATAGGCTTTTCCTTAATCCCTCCTTATTATCCAACATATTCGCTTATCCAAGCTTCTGCCGGCCCGTTTAGCTTGGATAAGTGAGACTCTACTGTACTTATTTTGCACAAGTTGCCATTTGAATACAGAGCTAGACTCATTTCATTATTTTTTTTTGAATGTGTATTTTCTGATTGTCTATTAGATTGTTGTGTCAAATAATTAATAATAATTATTATTTTTTTAAAAAGAATGGTTATTGGGTTGTTGTATGTCTTTCGGGCTGTGTGGCCATGTTCCAGAAGCATTCTCTCCTGACGTTTCGCCCACATCTATGGCAGGCATCCTCAGAGGTTGTGAGGATGCCTGCCATAGATGTGGGCGAAACGTCAGGAGAGAATGCTTCTGGAACATGGCCACACAGCCCGAAAGACATACAACAACCCTGTGATCCCGGCCATGAAAGCCTTCGACAACACACAGAATGGTTATTATTATTTCCTCCTCATCTCCCCCAACCTGGTCCCTTTTGCCTCTCTTCCCTGCCCATTCCTAGAGGGAAGGGTCTTGTGTGTTTTGAAAGGCCGGCGCGCGCCCCCTGCAGCGCGCGCCCCCGACTCCCTGCCCGGCTTGGGTTGTCCGTCGCGCGCTCGCCCGCGCGCCCAAAGCCAGCCAGCCAGCCAGAAGGGATTCCTGGCCGCGTTCCAGGTCGGCGCACTAATACAAGCTCCGAGGCTCCCGCCTGACTGACGCCGGCTGGAGGCTGCTTGCTTGCTAGCTAGCTTGCTTGCTTGCTTGCCTGCCTCGTTGCTTGTGGCCGCTTCTTCTTCCTCCTCCTCCTCCGGCGGGGCAATTTCGCAGCCGCGTCCCTCCCCTGTTTGGCCGAGGGAAGGTGCAAAAATTTGCAGAAATTGGCGCAGCCCCCGAGAGAGAATCGCCCTACGGACAGGTAGGTAAGAAGGCTTGGTGATGTTAATACTTTATGCAACCTAATAATAATTGGCTCGGGTCCCTTTTCTTTTCTCTGCACTTCTCTCTGCCGACTTCTCGTCTGCTTCAACTTTGCAAACTTTTTTTTTTTTTTTTTGCATCCTTCAGAAGGTGCGAAGCTGCAAAGTTGCGCGGTGGTGACGAAGCCCCTCGGGAGGACTTTGTTTGCCCGGCTTCCTTGGGAGGGGCTTCGTCACCACCGCGCCTTGGCTTTCAGGAGCTCACCAAAACCCCTCGCGGGCAGGCTGTCCCAGAAAAATGTTTACACCTTTGAACCGCTCGTAGTAACTCTGTGGTAAAGTGTAAGGCTAAGGAAAGGCATGCCTCTGGAAGAAGGAATGTTATAGTAGGGATTGCATCAGAGATATAGGAATTGAATCTTCAGCAACCATTTTGGTCAGGTGCCTCAATTGTCCTGCTGCAGCAATGCACTGGCTTGCAGAGTCCAGGCATGGGGAAAGTTCATCCTTCCAGGGGTTTTGGACTTCAACTCCCACGCTTAAGCGGCTGAGGGGGGAAAGGAAGGGGTCTGAGGCTGTGAGGAATGGTGGGAGTTGAAGTCCAAAACCCCCGGAGGTCTGAACTTTCCCCATCCTGATCCAGACACTTGAGTTGCAAACCTCTCTCTTCAAGCTGGTCATTTCGCCACACTTTGCTACCTTTGCAACCTTTGATGTATTCATTTAAAGGGGGAAATGGCAAAGACAGACAGATTTAAATACGTTAAGGGTGTATGCATATTTATAAGACACCTCTATATACAGTTATATAGGTCATTTGCCTTTGTTCGGCGGTTGCTGTCCCTTGACAGGTCATTGAAATGAAGCCCCATGGATCTGAATGAAGTAAACTGGAAGCAGATCCAGTTCAGGTCACCAGGAAACAAAAAAGTGTCAAGGCTATTGCCGTTCCTTGCTCAATCTTTTGTGGAAGGCTTTCATGGCTGGAATAATTGAGTTGCTGTGAGTTTTCCAAGCTATATGGCTACGTTCCAGAAGCATTCCCTCCTGACATTTCGCCCACATCTATAGCAGGCATTCTCAGAGATTGTGAGGTATATTGGAAGCTAAGGAAAGGAGGTTCATATATCTGTAGAAGGTCCAGGGTGGGAGAAAGAACTCTTCTCTGTTGGAGGCAAGTGTGAATATTGTAATTAATCACCTTGATTAGCATTTAATCACCTTGCAGCTTCAAGGCCTGGCCGATTCCTGCCTGGGGGAATCCTTTGTTGGAAGGTGTTAACTGGCCCTGATTGATTCTTGTCTAGAATTCCCAGATTTTCTTCATGTTTATGGTTTTCGCCTTTCTGTTGAAATTGTCCACATACTTGTGGATTTCAATAGCTTCTCTGTGTACTCTGACATGGTGGTTGTTAGAGTGGTCCAGCATTTCTGTGCTCTCAAAAGAAGCACAAGTGAAACTGCAAAAAGAATACGAACTCCACCCCCTCCAAGGGGAACTGAACCCCCTAAACTGGGCTCTACAGGGCTATGGAGACTCCACCACAGACATCAGAAGAGCTGCAAGACCAAGAACAAGACTCGAGATAAAAGACAAAGATCTACCCAAAGGAAAAGTGTTCCTACCAGACAGCAAGGGAACCACTGACCACATAGAGAAACTGATCAAGAAACACAACCTACAAACAATCTACAGACCCACTAAGGAAATCCAAGAAATGCTACATTCAGCAAAGGACAAGAGGGATCTTCTCACCTCTGCAGGAGTCTACCGTATACCATGCAGCTATGGACAAGTCTATGTAGGGACCACCAAATGCAGCATTGCCCAGACATGAATCAAGGAACATGAAAGGCACAGCAAACTGATTCAACCAGAGAAGTCAACCATAGCAACATAGAAGTCAACTTGATGAACCAACTGGACACAGCATATTATTTGAGAACACAGAAATGCTGTACCACTCTCACGACCACCATGTCAGACTACACAGAAAAGCCATTAAAATCCACAAGCATGTGGCAATTTCAGCAGAAAGGAGGAAACCATGAAAATGGACAAAATCTGGCTACCTGTATTTAAAACCTCTAAAATCAGAACAGTAAATAAGGAGCAACACTCTGAAAATGGGGGAATTCCAGACATGAATCAATCAAGGCTAGCTAACACCTCCCAATAAAGGATTACCCCCAGGCAGGAATCAGCCAAGCCTTGAAGCTGCAAGGCTTTTCAATGCTAATCAAGGTGATCAATTGCAACATTCACACTTGCTTTCAACAGAGAAGAGTTATTTCGCCCATTCTGGACCTTCTGCAGATATATAAGCCTCCCTTGCCTAGTTTCCAATATACAGAACCTCACAACCACTGAGGATACCTACCATAAATGTGGGGGGGGGGGGGGGGGGGAAATCAGGAGAGAATGCTTCTGGAATATGGCTATACCGCCTGGAAAACTCACAGCAACACAGTGATTCCAGCCATGAAAGCCTTCAACAACACATTTATTGTGCCTTTGTTTGGTTGTTACTGTTCCTTGACAGTTCATTGAAATGAAGCTCCATGGATCTGAATGGTGCTTTCCTTGAAATAAACTGGAAAAAGATCCAGCTCAAGTCATCAGGAAACAAAAGAGTGTCAAGACTGTTGTCATTCCTTGCTCAATTGTGGAAAAAATTGACAAAAAAAGATGACATCACCTTTGACTGTTCTCAACTTCTTATGACTTTTGCTGCTGACAATTCTTTAAAAGTTGGAAGCATTGAGGTCGGTATAAATGGGGATTGGCTAAGGACACTTCTCCTTGCCCTGCTGTAATGATGGTGTTTGTTTCTTTTCTCCTTTTGTTTCCCTTTCTCCCTTCGGTGTTCTTAGCTTACAGCGGCAGATCCTTGCAGAAGGGAAGGAAGGAGGGGGAGAGAAGGGATAGATACAGGAGACAAACTGACGCCAGCATTGTGATCGGAAGGAAGGAGGGGCGCAAGGCGAAACGTTTTTATGGCTAATTAAACGCTGTCAGGCCCGACTCAGCCTCTGTTTTGATTTCTTCCTCTGCTCATGGAGAGAGACTGGCAGAAGGCAAGGATCAGTTTCATATTGGAAAAAAACTTTCATTTGGTAGGTTATGCTCTTGAGCTTCTGCCCATTAGCTATGAAATAAGTCATGGTGCTGAAAAAAAGACAATATATGGTCAATATACACCATCCAAACAATTAGGTCTTCTGGCACTTAAGCAACTGACAAAAGGAATTATGGGTTCAGTTACTAATGTCAAAGGTGACACGTGATTTCTTTTTTGTTGTTGTGGAGAGGTCTCTTTAAGAGGGGTAGTGTAGTCCTGAATGCATTTCCTTTATTAACTTCCTTTCCGGAAGTTAATATCATCCGGGGACACCCTGCTCTCAGTCCTACCTCCTTCTCAGATGCAACTTGTGGGGACGAAAGACAGGGCCTTCTCAGTGGTGGCCCTTTCTCTCCTGACATTCAGGAAAAAACTTAAGATGTGGCTTTGGGACCAAGCTTTTGGAAAGTAATTGGAGTAGTGCACTAAGTGACTACGAATCAATAAATGGAATGGCCCTGGATTATAATTTTGAATTGTGTGATTTTATTTGATGTTTTAATTATTCATTTTTTAATTGTTTGGTTTTTAATTATAACTGTTTATTTGATATCTGTATGTATGGCGTCAAATTGTTGCCTGTTGTAAGGCTGCCTTGAGTCCCCTCTGAGGTGGGAAAGACGGGATACAAATATGGTATGGTAGAGTCTCGCTTATCCAACCTTCGCTCACTTAACGTTCTGCATTATCCAACGCAGTCTGCCTCCTGTCCAGATCCACAGCTGTTTCTCTAGGCAGCAACGTGCAACAGGCAAACACATCCAACAGCAACCACACGAAGTGCAGCCACACTCCCAAACAAGTGGCAGACTTGTTGTAAAACATGATGTTTTGGTGCTTAATTTGTAAAATCACAACATAATTTGAGGTGTAATAGGCTTTTCCTTAATCCTTCCTTTTTACCCAACATTTTTGCTTATCCAGCGTTCTGCTGGCCCGTTTACATTGGATAAGTGAGACTCTATTGTAAATAATAAATAAATAAGATCATCTGAATTCAGTGGTACCTAAAAGGCACTGGAGTGGATATTAAATTCATAGAATCATAGCGTTGGAAAAGACCCCAAGGGCCATCTAGTTCAACCCTCTGCCATGCAGGAATGCGCAATCAGAGCACTCCTGACTCCAGCCTCTTTTTTAAAACTTCAGAGAAAGAGACTCCACTACACTCCCGAAGCAGAATATTCCACTGCTGAACAGCTCTAGCCATCAATAAGTTCTTCCTAACATTTAGGTGGAATCTCTTCTCCTGTAGTTTGAATCCTATCTGTTCTTGAAACTGAGCAGGGTCAGTCCTAGGTTGGATCTCCAATAAATTCCAGGTGCTATAGGGTGTGTTTCAGAGGAAGGGATTGGGAAAACCATCTCTGAATCTTCCCTGCTTAAGAAAACCCTAAGGAATTCACAGGAATACTATAACAGGTGACCTGAAGGCAGATAAACACAGGAATGCATAAGATTGTAATGTGATAACGTTTTGGAATTTGGCGTCATCTAAAGTTTAGATATTTCAAGGAGTTTAGATTCCAGAGAGAACAATTTAGAGAAAAACTTTCAATATCAGTTATGATTAACTGTTATTTATGTAAAGGAAGCCTTTGTCAGCCACAGATGGATCAAAACTGCAATTTGCTTAATTAGGAGTGTACTAACTGGGTAATGGGATAATTGGTAGGTAATTATTCAACTTTCATGTTCTTGATATGGGTGGAAGGAAAAATAGTTAGCTTGTTCTGAGGTGTCTTTCCAGTACAGTCGAGTCTCACTTATCCAACATAAACAAGCCAGCAGAACATTGGATAAGCGAAAATGTTGGATAATAAGGAGGGATTAAGGAAAAGCCTATTAAACATCAAATTATGTTATGATTTTACAAATTAAGCACCAAAACATCATGCTTTACAACAAATGGATAGAAAAAGCAGTTCAGTACACAATAACATTATGTAATTTTTTATTGAAAAATTGACTACAAAAACATTGACTACTAAAAGGCAAACTGTGTTGGATAATACAGAACCTTAGATAAGCGGAGCTTGGATAAGGAAGACTCTACTGTACTATTGCTATCTGAAATATTAATTTCCCCCTCAGTATTAACAGAATTTACACACATAAAAAAGCCACACTTACGTAATCATAATCAAAGTTAAACATTAACACTGTAAGAGCAAATTCTGTTGTAAGTTTTGTGTTGGGAGACAACAATGAAAAAATGTCTTAACTAGCAACATTTCTCTCCATGAATGGATTTTCCCATAGCCCAAAGATACAGGAAATGATAAACAGGTTCTTGGGCTATAGCCAACTTTGCGGCTGTCCAAGAAAGACACTGCAGATAAGAGAAAGGTGTAATATTTGTAACTGAGAAGCTTACAAATACATGCTTTAAAAAGGCGCGCTTTAAGGATCAGAGTTTTATTGTCTTCTGCAATGTAATCTGAAGGCATTGTAGTAAAAATGTTTCTAAGGGCAATAAAATTACAAGGTAATGATTATTATCATTGGTATAAATACCACCTTTCTACTTAACTCAGAAAGATCTGATTATTTTCCCAGCCACTGCCAGTGTGTGTAGGTATTCAATTGCTTGGTGTTTTTCTTTTAAAGTGGTGATAATTTGATTCAAATATCAGTGAAGAAAAGTTCTGTTGAAAAATATAGGTAAAGGTTTTCCCCTGACATTAAGCCCAGTTGTGTCTGACTCTGGTGGTTGGTGTTCATCCCCATTTCTAAGTCAGCGTTGTCTGTAGACGCCTCCAAAGTCATGAGGCCAGCATGATTGCATGGAGCGTAGTTACCTTCCCACTGGAGCAGTACCTATTGATCTACTCACATCTACATGTTTTCGAACTGCTAGGTTGACAGAAGCTGGGGCCAACAGCGGGAGCTCACCCCTTCCTGGATTCGAACTGCTGAACTTTGGGTCAGCAAGTTCAGTAGCTCAGTGGTTTAATCTGCTTTGCCACTTGAGGCTCAATTGAAAAATATATACAAAAGCGATTTAAAATATTAGGGATAAGTGTTACACTTATCCCTAAGGGATAAGAAACACACTTTGGCTTGCCATCATTAGGTTCTGGTTCGTGCTCTTGCACAATTCTTACAAACTACCATGGATTTTGAGCAGGAAGACAATCATATCTATGATGACTTGATGGATCTGTAATTGGCTAAGTGAACGAACCCAAAGGGTGCTCACCAATGCTTCCTCTTCATCCTGGAAAGAAGTAACGAGTGGAGGGCCGCAGGGTTCCGTCCTGGGCCCGGTTCTGTTCAACATCTTTATTAATGACTTAGATGAAGGATTAAGGCATGATCATCAAGTTTGCAGACAACACCAAATTGGGAGGGATAGCCAGTACTCCAGAAGATAGGAGCAGAGATCTTAACAGATTAGAGAGATGGACCAAAACTAACCAAATGAAGTTCAACGGACAAATGCAAGATACTTCACTTACGCTGAAAAAAATGAAATGCAAAGATACAGAATGGGGGGCGCCTGACTCAAGAGTAGTACATGTGAAAAAGATCTTGGAGTCCTCATGAACAGCAAGTTAAACATGAGCCAACAATGTGATGTAGCGGCAAAAAAAAAAAGCCAGTGAGATTTTGGCCTGCATACATAGGAGTATAGTGTCTAGATCCAGGGAAGTCATGCTACCCCTCTATTCTGCTTTGGTCAGACCACACCTGGAATCACACTGTGTCCAATTCTGAGCACCGCAATTGAAGGGAGATGTTGACAAATTGGAAAGTGTCCAGAGGAGGGTGACTAAAATGATTAAGGATTTGGAGAACAAGCCCTATGAGGAGCGGCTTAAAGAGCTGGGCATGTTTAGCCTGCAGAACGGAAGGCTGAGAGGAGACAAGATGGCCATGTATACATGTGAGGGGAAGGGAGGAGGGAGCAAGCTTGTTTTCTGCTGCCCTGGAGGCTAGGATGCGGAACAATGGCTTCAAACTACAAGAAAGGAGATTCCACCTGAACTTTAGGAAGAACTTCCTAACTGAGAGCTGTTCAGCAGTGGAACATTCTGCCCCGGACTGTGGTGGAGGCTCCTTTTTTTGAGGCTTTTAAACAGAGGCTGGATGTCCCTCTGGCGGGGATGCTTTGTATGCGATTTTCTTTCTTCTTGGCAGGGGGTTGGACTGGATGGCCCATGAGGCCTCTTCCAACTATGATTCTATGGCTTGTTCCTACATACTTTATTCACTACATTTTTTTCAAAGCAACCAGTGAATTATTACCTAAAACCTGTTAATTGCTACAAGGTCATCATCAATTTCAGGTTGTCCAAGTCACTCTGTCATCAAGCCCTGCAAACTTGACTTCCTTGACTGAATTCATCATCTGCGATGAGACCTTTCTCTTTTCTTACTGCTTTCCATCTTACCAAGTAATATGGTCTTTTCTAATGGGTCATATCTTCTCATATGAGCAAGGTATGGTAGTCTCAGTTTAGCCTTTTTGGGCAGTTAGTAGATCTTCCAGGACCACATTTCAAATTAATCATAGAATCATATAGTTGGAAGAGAACCCATGGACCATCCTATCCAACTCCCTGCCAAGAATCAGGAAAATCACATTCAAAGCTAGATTTTCTTCTTGGCCCCTTTCTTCACCAACTGTACATAGAAATATGATATAATATGCTATGGTTGATTCTGATTTGGATATTCAGTTGTATATATTTTCTCTAGTTGCTTCACAACTGCCCTACCAAGCCTTTAACCTCTGCATTTCTTTACTCCATTTCTGATTCCTTTTAGAACTCGTGAATAATTAACAGTGGAATCTGATTGTAATCCCTTCTGTGATGTTCAAACAGATTGTACATGGCTAAAATTAGAAATGGTCTTTTAGCGTTTTTGCTGATTCCAGAAAGGGTGTTTGCAAATATACCACAGAAATCAGAACTGTATTGACCTCTAAGATAAACATACACAATTTTTTTCAAGCCTACAATGGAGACTTGTGCTCCCAGAAGCTATTGGGGTTTGATTCTTAATTTTATATTTCGGGCTCCAAAGGACAGTTAATAACATTTATAGATTTCAGAAAAGTTAGGATGATAATTCAGTACTGTTGAGGGTGATAGAAACTTAGTGTGAACCTAAAATGTGTCATTATGTTATGTTTGGGTGATGAGTCTTACGTTGTTTAAAGAAAAGAGGAAGCTACCTTATATATGGAATTATATTATCGGAGTTAATTGCTATCAAATCAGCTTCAACTTGTTGAGTCAATTTCCTTCTTTCAGCCTGTCTACCTGGAGTGCAGTTTTCCTCTTCTCCTACTGTCTTCTTCCTTGCTAACCATCATGATATTTTCTAATTAGTCATGTCTTCGCACAATATGTCCTGTCAGTTTAGTCATCTTGGCTTCTAGGGAAGAATTCAGGCTTTATTTGCTCTAGGACCCATTGATTCATCTGTCCAAGTGTAAATGGCACAGGCTAGCAGTGGCTTTGAGGTCAAGTATGGTGTGATGCTGTGAGCATTGTACTTTGACTCTGCAAGCCATGGTTCAATTCCCAAATTGGCCATGGAAATCCATTGGGTGACCTTGGATGAGTCACACACTTTCAGCCGAAGAAATCCCCATGATTAGTTCATCTTAGAGTCACCATAATTCTGAAGCAACTTGAAGAGACACAACAACAACAATTGTAAAGTATTGACTTGCAAGGTTTTCAGGCCTTTTCTGAAGGTGAAGTAAGGACCTTGTACAAGCAAAGTATGCACTCTTCTACTGAATTGCATTCCAGCATCCATTTTACACTATTATATAATATATTTACTGTGGGCCAGATAGGAAAGTGAAGCTAGTGAACATTCATTTTGGTAATGACTCAGCTCCTGCATGATTTACAGGATATTGCTCCTCTTCTGTCTATAACTTAGGTGAAGGAGTTCATACTTGGTTTTAGTTGGCTGTTAACCTGTCATCTAAGCTGAAAGCAAGTTTCTTTCGGGGTTGTTTGTGACATGATATTAAGTTAAGGGAGCAAGAGGTGCAAATGACTTGTACTTCCTGTTCTCTGTGGTTGCCTGACTCACTCAGAATTGATATTGTGCATTTCCTTGCCAAAGAGGTGGCATACTAGGAGTGATGCACAAGACGAATTTGGGCAAAATAAAGGGAAGACAAATGTAGACTTTCAGTTTATGTCTTATCCTTTCTAGTCATGTTTCAAACAACTCATACTTGTCAGACTTGCTTTTCTCTGTTAGCCTGCCTTTTCTCAGTAATAGGGCGAATATTGGGAAGGGTAGTTTCCAACATTTGTTCATAGAGGGTTTTGTCATTGTCTTTCTCTGAGTGCTGAGAGACTGAGTGCTTAGGGCCTTTCCAGACAGGCCCCATATCCCAGGAGTCGATCCCAAGTTTTCTGTTTATCCCAGATTATCTGGCAGTGCAGGTTCATATAATTCGGTTTCAAGCAGAAAACCTGGCATCAGATCCTGGGATATAGGGCCTGTCTGGAAGGGTGCTTGTTGGGTTTCCATGGACAACTGGAGATTTGAATCCTGGTCTCACAGAGTCCAAGGATTCATCTACACTATAGAATTAATGCATTTGACACCAATTTAACTGCTATAACTCAGTGTTGTGAAATCATGGTACAGTAGAGTCTTGCTTATCCAACCTTTGATTATCCAACATTCTGGATTATCCAACGCAGTCTGCCTCCCATCCAGATTCACAGCTGTTTCTCTAGGCAGCAAGGACTGAACTTTTTACAGATTTTATTTCCAACAATGTTGTTACTGTAAGTTCATTTTATGCAATTCTGTCTTTATTTGTAGTCATTTCTTAGTAACCAATGTTTTTGTAGTCAATGATTTCAATATATTGTGATGTTTTGGTTCTAAATTTGTAAATACAGTAATTCCTACACAACGTTACTGTGTATTGAACTGCTTTTTCCTTCGATTTTTTGTAAAACATGATGTTTTGGTGCTTAATTTGTAAAATCATAATGTAATTTGATGTTTAATAGGCTTTCCTTAATCCCTCATTGGCTTTTCCTTAATCCCTTACTATCCAACATTTTTGCTTATTCAACGTTCTGCCGGCCCGTTTATGTTGGATGTCTCTGCTGTAATTGTGGTTTTTATAAGGTGTTTAGCCTTCTGTGCCCACAGTATAGATGTACTCCTAGAGTGCTAGTGCCTCACCAAATTACAACTCACAGGAGTCCATAGCATTGAGAATAGCAGTTTGCGTGGTGTTAAACTGATCAGGTTTAAGTAATGTTTGGGACATTAGATTGCAGCTCCCGTCAATCCTAGGCAACAATAATGTATGAGAACTGCAATCCAGTAGCATCTGGAGAGCTACTAATTCTTCTCTCTGTAGTTCATGACTGCTTATCTCACTCTGAAATTTAATTATTGCCCTTTTTCAATATTGAATGGCATTCATATTAGAATATTATGAACATGCAAATAATAATTAGATTGTGTATCATATTAAACATACACAGCTATCACAATCATTATTTACATTCCTGTTGTCTTCCAGACCCACTCTGTAAACTTGCCTATTCCTCCAGCTCAGTTTGTCTGAATATGCATTTATCTGTTATCTTCAGTACTATACTTCTTGATAAACAAGAGTCACATGAGATCATGTCATGTTAGGAAATGAATGATGAAGGTGCCTTTAGATCCAGTCTGTCCAGGTGTTCTTTTATGCAAGCCCCTACTGAAAGGAAAAATTCAATTATGCAACTGAGTTGTATAAAATCACATCTGATTGCATTTCTTCAGTTACTTTCAAGTGGGAGAACATGTGACAAATTTGATGCTTGAGGCTGCAAATTTCGAAGAAGAAACCAGTTCTTGGATACTTATGTTTCGTTTATGGTCCTTCCCGTATTTATGCCTTTTTATATAGGCAACTGGTTTCAGAGCCCTGCTGTTCTTCTTATTGGTAGACATGTTTATCTGCTCATTGATCACAAGCCTCCATCTACAGTTAGCTCTTTAGTCATCGGCAGTCACAACAACTCAAATTAACAACTCATGCCCTAGAATTGAACATCCAAGCAGAAATAATTGGGTGCGGTGTCATGGTTTGTGACATTGTGGTGGCAGATCATTATATGCCTTCCAAGCACATTTTCAAGTGAGAATTTAACTGGGCTGCAGAATCATATTTTCTGCATCAGTACATACCCATACTTTACCAGAGGTGAGCCCTGCATTTTCAGTTGAGAACATAAGACCTCTGGCTTGTGTCCATTGTTTTGTGGCGGTTTTTTCTGGTGTAAAAATAATTCAGAGACACCGACAGGTTATGAAATGAAATATACTCTCTGGTACTTTTAAAAGCTTGCACATATATGGAAGTTGGCTTTTCGCATTTGAAGGTCATGTTATAGAACTGTGCACGTTCAAGGTGTCTTGATTTGACCTGATTTGTGATCAAATCTATTTTTGCAGGTTTGTTTTCAAGTCTTAAGTGGGATCTGGAAAAAGCGGAAAACATCCTACATCACTAATACACACTTACTGGATCACTTTTAGAATAGGTTTTGAAGTTTGAAATTATGTGTAAGTGAATGGAAGAATAAGAATAAAAGAAAAATTGTGCTGGATCAGATCAGTATTCTGTTCATATAAGGTCCACCCATGCAGGGTCCATAATGTGGGAGTTCCCTGCTTTGTCCCAAATTAATTTGATTCCTGGTGAGACCTGGATCTTTGGTAAGATTCGGGCCTTACCAGGTGTGGACCCAGTATGGATTGAGCCTGGAGACTGTGTCACGTGATTTCTGGGTCCAATCCACATAGCCCTCGGGTTTTTGGGGGCTGAATGAGCCTGGAAAACCCATTAAGTACCCCCCCCCCCCACACACACACACCCAAAGGCTTTAAAATAGAAAATAACTTAACCGTTTGCCATTAAAGTTCTTCCGGAGTCCTCCTGGCACATAGAAATGATGCGCCTGGGCGGGGGGGGGGGGGGGGAGCAATTTTCTTTCTACGTGCCAGGAGGACTCCAGTAGGACACTAATGGTGACTGGGTAAGTTATGTTATATTTTAAAGCCCAGTGGCACCCACTGGGAAATGCACATGCTTTGGGGGGCAGTGTGGGAACTAAAAGCCACCCCAACCCGGGTTTCTTGAACCCAGGTCAGTCCTAACATTAATGTTGTCTTGAAGCTCCCATAGTGACAAACTAAATGTCCTAAAAGCAGGACATACATACAATAGAATCTTCATGCTTCCAACCGGCTGATGCAGTCTTACCTATCCACACCTGTCACTATGAAGTCTACATTTTTATCGATGTCCTATCAAGTTCTTTTTTCCCCATTTACAATTCTGTTAGCAATTTGTTTTAATCAGTCATTTCATTATATAACTGTAGCATGAAAGTATGGGAGAGTGTTACAACAGAAGTCAGGATAGAAACAAAGATAGAAACTATGACAAAACATGAGGCTATCTAATGTTCTGTGTGTGAACTAATTCTAGTAACAGTGATCGGATTTAGATTGTTCTATGTCATGCAGATTTATATAGGTACTGTATTAGTAAAGCTGCTGTATGAGCTTAAAATGTTTAAACTCTGGTCTTGAAAACTAAGTAGGGTTGTTGTGGTCGGTACTTTGATGGGAGACCACAATCAAATGCAAGGTGTTGTGGGTATATTTAAGAGGAAAGAATTAGCAAAACGTACCCCTAGTATTCCTTGCCTAGGAAAATTCTATAAAATTTATAGGGTTGCCTTAAGTTGACAGGCAACGTGAAAGCACACGAATACACAAAACTACTGCAGTGCAGTAGAGCTACTTGAGTTCTTGTTTTTCTATGGTCCCATCTACACTGCCATATACAATCAGCTTATCTGCTATGAACTGGATTATATGGCACTGCAGAACCAGCTTGTGATAAGTGCTAGTTCGGCTGTTTAAGTTGAAGAGGCATGCCTTGTTGTAGCGGAAGCCAGATTTCCCCTCTTCCCGGCTTCTCGTGTGTCTGTGCGGACGCAGTGGAAGTAGGAGACAGACAACTGGAGGTTTTTCCAAAGAAAGCAGTTTTACCTGCAGCTGCAGAGGTTCATCCCACGCACAACTAGATGCTGAAAAGGGAGAACCCCGCAGACAGGGTCGAGTGTCTATTTATACAATTCAGTGGGTTCAGTTTACGACCGCCCACATATCAAACCATTGGTGCATATTTGTGGTGCAGTATTACATTTCATTACTTTCGTTTCTCTCAAAACACATGATTTCAGGGAAACCATGTGATAACCCATCGGCTGTGTTCCTGGCCTGCTCGTACCTCCTTATATGGCCATTTCCTCCTACCCCTTCATTCCTGCCTTATTGTCTTAAGTCTCTCTGGCAGACATCATGGTAACCTATAGTAGTCCACTTGCTTACAAAAATGTGGGTCTCTTCCTATTTTTCTATCATCAACTATATGACAAGATGCTGCATTTCATCATGGTTGGGGATACAACAGATTTGATGTAGTGAAATATGGGATTGAGGGTGGGGTATACAGTGTCCTTGTGACTTCTGCAAACACACACACATGCACACACACATTAGGCAAAACATTCCAATGCTATAGTTCCATTTGTATTAAACACTACGGCTCATTTTCCCCCACGTTGCAGTGTACAATGTCAGTGTTCAGGAAAGAGCAGTACAGATCCACTATGGTTGCATGCCAGTAGTGCTAAATTGTTAAAACCAAAATGCAATGCACGTATGTGCTTATTTTTTAAAAAATCATTCTGCACTCTCACCCACAACTATTTCTTGGCATCAGTGGTACCAGTGGCTTGCATCTCTTTGATGTATTTTAGTAAACTCATTTATGATCACATAAAGATTGAATTGCACTGTTAAGCAATGTTCATGTTCTCAGGAGGGAAATGGATATATAGATAGGCTATTGGTACCGTTGCAAAAGAACTGTAGAGCAAGCAGCGTATATATTGTGAAATGGTCCCATAATGGCAGCCCTCTTGTTCAACAGGACATCTTGTGCAATCCAGTGTTGTGTATGGTTGTGTATCACGTCAGCAATGCATCTCAGTCTTGGTCATAAAAGACGGCAGTATTGAACCTGAGGACTTGGTCAAGGGCCAAAGGACCAGGCCCGTGTTCTCATTAGGGCTTTTGAGTTTATCTCCAAATGAATCAGCAGCTCTTTCCCATCCTCCGCTCTAACCCTGAACAGAGGCCTAATGAAACTCAAGGGATTTTTAAAAGTAGTTTGTAATACAATACGGAAAGCTGCTGCTCCATTTTAAAAAGAATTCCACTGGGAAAATGCAGTCATGTGAGTTATCCTTTTAAAAAAGCTTCTGGGTTATGTTTCTTAAAATGTATTTTCTGGCTAAAATGTACATAGAGAGATAGTAATTAGGCAACTAAGGATTATTCCGGAGTTCTAGATGCCACATAATTGTGGTGTTGTGAATCATTTGGAAAAATACTTTGCTTGCTGGAGCTAGAAATGGACTGGTGGTGGTTTGTAGTCTGTCAACTCTTAACAAGCAGTGCAAATGCACCAGTAAGGTTTTATCGCTGAAGATTTAGCCTAATATAGACGGGTGTGTGCTCAGTTGAAGAATCACTGTGAATGGCTTAGAATAATTGGCTTTAGAATACTATGAAAAAAGTATCCATAACTGACTAATCTTTATTTGGGGCATTGAAATAAACAAAATGTGACATTTCTTGAAGAGGAAATTCATAAACCAAAAGAGTTCATTATTTTATTTCCAGTGAAGTATACTCCTAGGTAAGCAAGCAAAGGAGTACAGCCCTAGTCTATCTTCTACATGGTGCCCTGAAAGAGTTTCGTGGGGAAAAGGTGTTTTATTACCAGTCCTTGTTTCCACAACAAGCCAATTTTTTTTTTCAAAATCCAATTATTACAGGGACAGAAAGTGAGGTGAAACCTTGAACAGGGGCACAGACAGCAAAACAAACACCACAGGGATGTTAACCCTTCCTTATGCTATCCAAAGCTAAAAAATAGATGATTTTGGCTGGAGTTAAACTTTAAAAAATGCACCTATTCCAACTTACATAGAAATTCAACTTAAGAACAAACCTACAGAAACTATCTTGTTTGTACGTTGCGGACTGCCTGCATTGGTTTATTGTTATGTAGGGCTTTATGTCATTTCTGACTCAAAGAGACCCTGTCACAGGATTTTTCTTGGCAGATTGGTTTGAGTGGGGGTATTGTCTTTGTCTTCCTTTGAGGCTGAGAGAGTGTGAACTGCCCAAGTGGATTTTCATGGCCAAGTAAGGATTTAGACCCTGGTTTCCACAGTTCTACTCCATTACTGAAACCACTACACCGTGCAGGCTCTATAGAATACAAACTGACTTTATTAATTGGTATATTATGGTGAAAATTGTATGAAGATGATGTGTACTTTGTGTGTGTGCGAAAGAGAAGGGTCCTTTGTTTTTGTGTCATGTCATTTTGTGAATGTGAAAAAAATCAGAGGAAATGTTTCTGTTGCCACTTTGAATTGTATTAGCAAAATAATTGGGGAACTACACAGGCCAACAGGGTATACAGGGAAATTATTGAGATAGAAGGTGGGAATGCGTGCTTAGCTGAGGTGAGGAAATTGGATTATTCTTTCAGCATTGAAAACCCAATCCTATATATATAGAGAGAGAGAGAGAGAGAGAGAGAGAGAGAGAGCAAGCTTCAAGACGTTCCTCCTCTCATTGTGATTATGTGCAATACGGAAAGAGATCTCCCCTCTCAGTGCCATCCCAGTGTACCTGGATTACAGTGTAAAGTATGAAGAAGTTCTGAAAAAATACTTTCTCCTCTGCCTGTCTAATAGCTATATACATGACAACTTTCTGCAGTTTCAGTATTTTATTGCAAAACCAGAAGGGTGGGAAGTATTTCTAGGTAAGGCAGATAGCTATTGATTTGATATTAACTGCAATACTAACATAAAGGAGTCATACAGACTGAAAACGCTGTGTATCATTGTGATGCTCGAATAACATCTTTTTATTGAAATAATACAAGTAAATAAGAACTGCTCCAATAGGATGGGACTAATATGTTTGCAAGCATTTTTCTTATTTTAGTTGATCCAAATTGTCATCTTTGGATTCTAGTAAGCAGAGTGCCAATGTGTTGTTCCCTCTCCCCATCACCCAACAGTACAGAAAGGTTGAGTGCGACATCTGTCTAGACAGGCCTCTCTTGAGCCCATGAATTGATTTGGCACTTTTGGTGACATTGAGACCGATGACATCATCTAGCAGTTTTTTTCTGTGTAGATATTGAAGTCACTTGTACAGTTTTAGAGATCAAATGAGGGCGAAGATCTTACTAATCTCATAAAGTACGCAAAGATCCTTTCATAATGAAAAAAAGGAACACTTTGAACCTTTAGAGTAAAGGGTAAAAAAACTTCATTTCACCCTTGCATATTAAGTGGAATCTTTCCTCATTTTCTGTCTTGTGCAAAGCAATGTGCTTCCGTTTGATTCCAGCATGGATGTACTGCGCACTTTTTGTTGTACATCAGGCTTGTGTTTAGGCAGCAGTGGACACCCAGGACCTATCAAACAAGTAATCCCCAATTAGTCATGGGAAGGCATCAAGGAGTGCATCTACACTGCGGAATTAATGCAGTTTGACACCACATTTAGGTACCATGGCTCAATGGTATGGAATCATGGGAGTTGTACTTTTTATGAAGTTTATACCTTTGTCTGTGTAAAAGTAAATATTCCTCACCCAACTACAAATCCCAAGATTGATTTCCCCTAAATGAAGGGGATGGTCTGTTGGAAGAAAACTGCAGCCTTCCATCCTTCTTCTACTCCCAGTGTAGAAATTAACTCCCCTTCTCCATGCATAACATGGAAACACATTTTGCCCCTTTCCCTGTCAGCTCCCACCAAGCTAGTAACTTTGGTAGTCATACTTACTAGGGTGTTATAAATGTTTATGTTTTTAACTTCACATTTCTCAGAGCCAGTACTATATACAGTAGAGTCACTTATCCAAGCTAAACGGACTGGCAGAAGCTTGGATAAGCAAATATCTTGGATAATAAGGATTAAGGAAAAGCCTATTAAACATCAAATTAGGTTATGATTTTACAAATTAAGCACCAAAACATCATGTTTTACAACAAATTTGACAGAAAAAGCAGTTCAATACGCAGTAATGTTATATTGTAATTACTGTATTTACAAATTTAGCATCAAAATATCACGATCTATTGAAAACATTGACTACAAAAACATATCATGTTGATGACACACTTTTTAGACATGCATCATTTTGTGACAAAGAAATTCAGTTTTAGTAGCAAACTAGAGATTGCTTGTAAGAGATACAGACACATACATAAAGTGTGAAATGAAATGTATGGGGACACAACATATTTCATGAAAACTTTTCCTGTGTGTGTGTGTGTATGTATGGTAAAGGTTTTCCCCTGACATTAAATCCAGTCTTGTCTGACTCTGGGGGTTGATGCTCATCTCCATTTCTAAGCCGAAGAGCCAGCGTTGTCCGTAGACACCTCCAAGGTCATGTGGCTGGCATGACTGCATGGAGCGCCGTTACCTTCCCGCAGGAGCGGCATCTATTGATCTCCTCATATTTGCATGTTTTTGAATTGCTAGGTTGGCAGAAGCTGGGGCTAACAGCAGGTGCTCACTCCGCTCCCCTGATTCGAACCTGGGACCTTTCGGTCCACAAGTTCAGCAGTTCAGCGCTTTAATACGCTGCACCACCAGGGGCCCATGTAAATGTATGGCCGATTTCACATAGACTTAGAGGTTTCCCATTACATTTGCACAATACACCTACACAATGCAGCCGACTCACTAATATGTCACAACATACAGTTTGGAAAGCTCTGATCTACACTGTAGAATGAATGCAGTTTAACACCATTTAACTCCTGTGGCCTAATGCTGTGGAATCATTCTGACGGGGTTAAAGATCTTGTAAAACTACAACTCCCATGCTTCCATAGCAGTGAGCCATAGCAGTGAAAATAATATCATACTGAATTAATTCTACAGTGTAGATGCACCCTAAATCTAAAAAAACTTACGTTATCAGCTTGGTTCGTTTCGTTATTCTCTCATGTACTACAAGATCCCTTTGCATGTTTTCTTTCATTGTGTTGTGTCAAAGCTTAGAACATTTTCTCTTACCTGAAAACCCTCATGACTGTGCTAGCTACAAAATCCTGGGAGTTCTCATTCCGCAAACAAAACAAATAATGTTTCCAAGTCTTGATGCAATACCTGTTTTTGTTTTTATTTAAATCTGATCAGGCATCCTGATAAGAACAGTATCTGTGGTTGTATTCTGTCTGAGGCCCAAGATAGGAAAGTGACAGTGAAACCCAGTGATAGGCTTCCTTTATATAGGACCTCCGTATCAAGCAAATTCTCCCCCTTCCTTCTTCAAATTGCCATCATTTTTACATCTTAGAGCGCAAATATTTATCAGGCAGAGGGCTGGCATCATGCCCAGCCACCTTGGCATGATGATATGACATGCATTCCTTATTCTTGGGAACATAGTAATCGTCTTACTGCATTGTTGACATCAGAAATGAAAGATGAAGCCACACCAAATCTAGTAAGAGGTGCTCCTTATGAAACAACATTCCTAGTCTGTGAAAACAATGCAAGGACATTTTAACCAAAAAATACTGGTGCCCGCACAGATATTTTTGTAACAGCAATTTAAACATTTTGAAGTTAGCAGGCCTCATTGCGCCATCTGTGATTGCTGTGTTGTTTCTCCTATCAACATTTACTGGATATTTTCATCTATTGCCAGTAAACAAGAATACTTGGCATAAATGGGAGCATGCTGAGACTTTATTTTGGTTCATGTAGTTTATAGGATTCTGTTTTAGAGCTCTAATCTCTTGGTTTCAGATTGTGACTGGATAGGTATTTGTCATATGCAGACATGTTTGAAGTTCCACAGTAGGCAGCATTAAGGAAGTTCTCTGAGATCTGAGTACCATCAAGACAGTTTTGACTTTAAGTCAGTTTAAAAGAGCAGTGGGTTCCAGCTCTGGAGACCAGGGATTTGAATCCCATTGAGCCATGTTAACCCTTTTCATAACTTTGGGCAAATTATGCTCTCTCAACCTTAGACAAAATCAAAACCAACCTCCCTCTTGTTGTCGACCGCGTTTTAGGGGATCGGGCCCTTAAGGAGAGACCCGATCCGGTCCTGAGGGAACGGACCTTGGCGAAGCCAAAAGGAGAATTACGAGCCGCAATACAACCTGAAGCCGAAATGAAGAAGGTCCGCCAAAGTTGAAGAAAAATCCGCCAAGGAGTCTTTATTGAGCAATTCAGCTGAAGAGGACTCTAGTAGCGATCATTCGGTCTACTAGGGTACCATACAATCAAAATAAAGCCATATTTATACAAAATTTCAGTCTGACAGCCCTTTGAATTTCCCGCCCTGCTCCCCCGCCCATCTGATCGTTGATAGGCTAGAAGGTTGAACGAGGCGGGCTTTCGTTTCCCGCCTTGCTCCGTTGGCCCAATAGGAAGCTGCCTTTTGTCTCTACTCGGGCCAATCAGGAAAGAGAAGGCGGGAGTTATTGAAACAATGAGGTGACAGGACAGGAACTGGCGGATTAAGTCCTGCTAGACCGATTTCTAAAGGGTGCTTAATTTATTAATGGCAGCAATCAAGGGTGTCCGGGTTTCTGTCACGTATACAGATTTTAGATATGCCTTGGGGTGTCAGAGATGGAAGCAAAGATGAAAAAAGAGTTCTGGGGTGATGAGCCATATTGACAGGCTCTGCAGGGCACCTTCCTGAGGTGTCCTGGTTTTTCCTTTGGGTGAGATATGACAATGTTTGCCTTGGGGCAAATCACCTTTAGGTCAGCAAACTCCGAATTCGGCGACTCAAGCCCTATATTGTCCATGCAATTTGAATTTGATTGGGTTTTGCGGTGGCAGATTATCCTTTTGTTTTTGGGAAAGGAAGCCTGGGTCATAGGAAATGGGATAAGTTCTGGGGTTATTTATTTATTTATTTATTTATTTCCAACATTTATATCCCGCCCTTCTCACGCGAAGGGACTCAGGGCGGCGTACAAAATTGGCAACAATTCGATGCCTATACATAATTAAAACAGCTATAAAAATCCAATAAAACAATTAAAACAATATAAAAAATATAAAAACATATGATTAAAATCCATTCAGGTTCAGGTTGAGTTCAAAATATTTCCTATTTGATTTCATGACTTGACAATTATATGAAATAAAATGAAAAATAAAATAAAGTTGGAATATAAACCATGCTGGGAAAAATACATATTTTCCGGGGATCCCAAAGAGTACAAATACATATAGGCAGATAGATAGATTTCATGGAAATAAGGGAGAATCCATAAAAGTGAGTTACATTGCATAAAGGGGAATCATGAATGATATAAACAATTGAAAATATTTGATAACGAAGTTCATAACATCTGGAGAACCCAGCATGGAAATTCATAAAAGTGGAGTTTTAGCAGCATGATTTTACAATTCATGAAGTTGTTATCTCTTGCCTCAGAGTGCAGGGATAATCCACAGTAAACTCCAGTAAAAAGTCTCAATCACCTTCTACTATAAATATATGGAATATAGAACATAAAGTCTTGATTTTTGAACTATCTTTTACAAAGTCCTGGGGGGGGGGGTGGTCACCTCGATCACACTCTGAATCAATCTTGTCAAGAAAACCCAATAATGGGTTGTTTACATGTAGGGTTGCCGTACATGGAAAATGACTTGAAGGCACACAGCAACAATAAGCCATCTCAGGGCCTTGGAGAGTTCAGTCTCGAATGCTGAAATCAACTGGGCTTGCTCTTTCCTAGGCAAACCTTTCCTCTTTTCCTTATTTGTCATCTCTTCCTGATATTCTGAAACCAAAAATAAAATGAACAGTGCTTTGTTGGAAGCATAGCTCTTTTTTCAGTTCAGATTATTACTTGGCAGTGATAAGCACATACTGATACTTAATCAGAACATTGTCCTACCAAGTATGGTGTCATTTACAACACAGTCATGCAACTACCTGGGAACTGTATACATTTCCATGGAACTGGGGCTGGTGGGGGGCACACTCCCCTTCATTCCCATTGCTTGCTTTTAATTTTAATATATTTTAATTTGTGGCCTTTCTGGAGCTCTTTGTGAACTTGGGCAGTTGCACTACCATCATGGACTTTTTCATACACGGGATGTAAGTAGATGTCATCTTGGTTTTGTCCATCCTGAGCCTGAAATTGCTGGTTGTGGTTGTAAAATTGTGCCCAAGGGCTTTCCTAAAAAACTGTGGGGATATTTTCAGAAAAAAAGTATTTTTAAAGAATTTAAAAGAGGTCCTTGGGACCTCCATGCTGCTTCTTTTTAATATGTATTCTCTATAGGTACAGAATGCTTTTTACATTCCAAGATGGATATGACTTAGGGTTAATTAGACTGTAGCATTAATGCAGCTTGGCACTACTTTAACTACCATGGTTCAGTGCTACGGAGTCCTGAGATCAGTAGTTTGGTGAGGTACTCACATGATTCCATAGCATTGAGACCTGGTAGTAAGTGGTATGAAATTGCATTAATTCTACAGAATACATGCACTCGTAGACTCTGGAGCTCACAATAGGTTTGTGACTCAGATTGGGTGTCTTTAAACGGAGGTTGTATGGCATCTCTCAAGGTTGTTTTAGTTACGTATTCCTTCATGAGTAAAGATTGCACTAGATAGCCCTTGCAGTTCCTTCCAACTCCGTGATACTGTAATTCAATGTTTCAAGGACTGTTCTTTCAAATGAAAGTATCATGTTCCTCATGAAATACTGTACAAATGAGTAACAAAACAAAACTGTTTGTCATGCTGGGATTATTGACATCACCTGAATAAAAAATAATAATCTCAGGAATCACGTCGGAACAAGTATATCATAAACCCTCCAATACTTTTTGATTTGTCACTGCAGTCATTAATTTCCCACTGGTGCTATTATGTGCACAATGTACATTAGTTGATCATGCTGACTCATTGCATATTGTATTCTGGACGATAAGGGCCCTTTTGTCAAAGGTGAAGGAAGTGAAGCATTTTGACTCTTCTCTAATGGCTACTCTTGAGGGCTTCAGGATCCTTCCAGTCCTGTAGTTTGACACACTTGATACAATATTTCTGTCTTTACTTCACCCACACAGAAATGAAGCTGAAAGAAAGCAGTAAACCCATAGGGACCCATAGGCTAGACAGCCAAAGGATGTGTTGCAATATGCAATTTAGAAGCTATGAAACTTGGATCTTTCAGTTGTGGATTCATCACAGAGTGTTTTAGCTTATATCTATTATTTATCAAAGTTCCATCTCCAAATTGCTCAGGGTGATCTGATATGCTCCTCCTCCTCCTCACAATGTATGGGTCTCCTGGATGATGTAGTATTCCAGCTCCCATTCCAAAACAGGATGCACCTACATTGTAAATCAATGCAGTTTGACATCACTTTAACTGCCATAGCTCAATGTGCTGGAATCCTGGGAGTTATAACTTGATGAAGCACCAGCACTCTTTGGTAGAGAAGACTAAAGACCTTGTAAAGCTACAGCTCCCATGATTCCATAGTATTGTGGCTTGGCAATTAGTGGTGTCACACTGCATTAATTCTACAGTCTAGATGCACCTATAGTTGAGTAGAAGGATTGTAGGAGTTCAGCCACATATTTCCCTATCCTTATAAGACAGCAACTGTTGGGGAATGATGGGAAAGACTTACGAAGCTGTTTAAGTAAACTGAGAAGTGATTTCTATCTGGAATTCTTGTATTAGACCAGGTATGCATTGATAGGTATAGCCTGATAGCAAGACATTTATCAGTGACTTGTGCAAGTTGCGGCCTCCATATTGAGACTGACACTAATTATAGAACATACAACTATATTATATGATCAGTTTACCTGTATCTCCTGCAAACTTCTGGTTATCTTGAGGAGCGTCCAGCCCAAAGATAGACAACTTCTGAGTGTTGGAGACTATTTTTGCTCTCCTTTGAGCCATTCCCCCAATCTTCCCCAAATAGTATATTGTACCATTTAGAACAGTGCTTCCCAGAGTTGAGAACAATCCAGGGTGGTGACAGTATCCCAGTGTGAAATTGGGGGGCATTGAATAAAAATAAGAGGGTGGTAGAAAAATAAAGAAGAGAGAAAATGGGGAAAAAACCCTACATTCGTGCAAAGAGTTGAAATCAGATTTATTGCTTTATTTTCCATAAATGGAAGTTATAACCGATCAGTGGTCAAGTCTGCCAACAGCAATCAAGTGTGGGCAGGCAAATGTGTTGTGTACTGCTGGAAAGTCCAGCAGGAATATGTGTGTGTGTAATGACTTGTTTACAGTATGGTTCTATAAATAGGTGCCATATTATGAAATCTATTTAGATTCTTTCTGAATTAAGTGTCAAGCAGTTAATAATAGTGCAAGTGCAATAAGCATTTCAAAATTTTCATTCATTCTGCTGACAAAAATAGAGCTGAACATTAATAAATTGATAGTAGCACACCAGGTCATCCTTGTCATTTAGGATTATTATTATTTATTTAAAAGGTTAGCAATTATATAGACATATATGAAACATAAATTCGCCATTCTGATTTAGAAGCATCTGGAAGACACAATTTACTTTTTCAATATAAATATCTCCACCAGGGTTGAAGAGGCAAAATATAGCCTATTTTTAGAATTATAAGTAACTTGATAGTCACACCCATATATGTACTGTAAGTATAAATGACAAAACTGAATCTCCCAGAGATTTTGGGGAATGCAGTTTGCCATTATTAGGGTGATCTCTGTCTTTCTCTTCCTCTCTTTTTGTCCTAGGATTTGGCATTCAGGTTGTACTTTGCCCAGTCTAACACAGGGAACTATCACCCCTCACTTTGCCTTGTAGCACCATGATGCTGCTTGCCTGAACTTTGTAATTTACAATTCTTAACCAGAGAATTCTAGTGCCACACTAAACTACAAATTCCATAGGTTGCATCCATAGCAGTTAAAATGGAATTTGAGCGATATAATTGTCTAGTATGAATAGTCCTTATAGAAGACTGTTGAAGAATTCAAAAGATTGCATACCTCTTTATGACTTAATTGTTAATTTTATTTCCTCTTCTTCCATGGACCAGCATGGCTCCTTTTGTTTTTGAGAACAATGCATTGGTTCTCTCACTGGCATTTTAGCATCAGAGATTATCTGACAGTGTCATGTTGGGAGCAATGCAGCTTGATATTTCTACTGACACTTATGAACTATGCCTTTTAAAAAGTTAATGTTTACTTTGGAAAATCAGTTAATATGCTTATTCTTGAGTCCCATCAAACAGCATGTCTTTTATTGATTGATTTATAGCACAAATGCCTGCATCCTCGGCTGGCCCTCTCACACTATAAATAACAGTGTTACAAAGTCATGCTGATGTCACAGCTAACTCATTTAATCTCACTGAAAGAGATAATTGTATTTGTTTAAAACCGTGTTGAATAATTGCAAGCAGGGGAAAAAGGCCCCAGGATAGAACTGCGAAATGGAAATACTAATTTTTGAAATCTGGTGACTGAAGTTACATAAGCTTATCAGGAAACCTGGGGTTAAGCATGATAATCATTGTATAGTTTCCACATCCACAGATAAGAATAAAACAGAACTTACCCAACATGATTAATTCTTATATACTTACCAGCATTCTCTCTCTCTTCCAATTAGCTTCCTGCTTAAAAGCCAAAAGCAGTTGCACCAAATCATCTTCCTCTCCCAGCCTCTTTACTTAAGAGATTTGGGTGACCTGGACTCAAATCACCCCTGGCTCACTCATTCTCTAGGACTTAGAAGGTTTGAGGTCCATTAAGTATAATTTTTGAAGGTTTGCCTCCTTGGTATGATTATGACCTCTCCTTGTATATAGAATCATAGAGTTGGAAGAGGCCCCAAGGGCCATTCAGTCCAACCTCCTGACATGCAGGAAAACAGTCTAAATAGTCCAAACAGATGGCCATATAGCCTCTGTTTAAAGACTTCCGGAAAGTACAATTCCAGCACACTCCCAGACAATGTATCCCACTGCTGAACAGCTCTTACCATTAGGAAGTTTTTCATAAAATTTAAATGTAATATCTTTTCCTGTGGCTTGAATCCCGTTGCTCTGTGTCTCACTCTTTGGAAGAGAAAACGAGCTTCTCCTCTTCTCAATATGATATCCTATCATGTTCCATCGGAACCTTCCCTTCTCCAAGGTAAACAGCCAGCTCTTTCAGCCGTCCCTCATAGGGCTTGGTTTCAAAACCTTTAATCATTTTGATTGCCCTTCTCTCTCTGGACATGTTCCATCTTGACAATATCCTTCTTGAATTATGGGGCCCAGAACAGGACACAATATTTCAGGTGGGGAATAGAGTGAGTGAGAATATCCTTAACGTGAGTTTGGTGTGTGGCTGGACATGCACAAGAAAGACTACTTTTCTCTTTGTTTAATTGTTGGAACTTCCTTTCTGTCACTGCCGGTGTGTAACCCCCTAGTTTACATTTTTTGTAAATAAAATATTTTAATTTTCATAGACAAGATTTTAATGACTTTTTCAAAATGTCTGCTATTGTGAGTTTCTAATTTCTCATTGCATTACATTTTAAATAGTTAAGCTACAAATTAATCCTCCCTTGAAACTACTGTGGGAAGTAGATACTTTTTTCAATCTGACTGTGTGAGTATATGCTTTCAGGTCACCTGTTGACTTATTGCAACCACATGAATTTAATAGGCTTTCTAAGACAAGGAATACTCAAGCTGTTTTGGCTAGTTCCTGAGGTATAGTCTACAGCACCTGGTATGCATTGGTGATCTCTCATCCAAGTAGTAATTGGAGCCGACACTGCTTAGCTTCCAAGATCAGACAGAATCTGGTGCCTTTCATGTTTTAGGCCTGATTCACCAAAATTCTCTGAGGGAGACTTCTCTAGGACTGGGCTCACCCTTAGCAATATCTCCAATATTTGCCCCCAGTTCCTGCTACAGTTGGCAACAACAAACATCTAGCATTCTCTAGTCCAGTGGTTCCCAAACTTATTTGGCTACCGCCCCCTTTCCAGAAAAAAATATTACTCAGTGCAACCTGGAAATTATTATTTTTTATTTTAATAGCAATTAAACAGAAAGATATATGTATTAATGCATATGGCAAATGCACCTGTGGCCATCACCGTCCCCCTGGATCACTGCAGCGCCCACCAGGGGGCGGTAGCGCCCACTTTGGTAAACACTGTTCTAGTCTATAAAACTGTGAATTTGTCTTCTTTAATGTGTGGTGTTAGAGAACAGGAATGCTCTTAGGAATAGCTTGTTCTTAAGATCTTGGAACCTTGTGAGAAGAGGCATAATTATAACTAATTTGTAACTGATCCAGCAGTTTGAGTATTGGACTAGGACTATGATTCAGATCCCTGCTTGGTCTTGGAAACTCACTGTCAACTATTAGGAAATTCATATACTCTCAGCCTCTGAATAGATTTTCTGGAAAAAAAAACATAATAGGTTTTCCTTAGGATCTCTGTAAGTTGGAAGCAAATGGAAAGCATTCAACAGAAGAGCAGGCTTTGTTGTAGTAATATTTAGACAGTAATTTGAAAGCAGGCTTAGATACCCTAAGGGCACCAGATCCCATCTGATTTTGGAAGCTAAAAAGTGTCTAACCTGGTTAGTACTTGGGTGAGAATTGCCAGTGACTCCAAAGTGCTGTGGGCTACATTTCAGAAGAAGGAACTGGCAAAACCTCCTCTGGGTATTTCTTGCAAAAGAGAACCCTATGAAATTCCTGGAGTCACCATAAATCAACAGGCACATTACACACAACAATGAAAGAAAGACTTAAGTGAACAAAAAGATAGTATGTGGGAGCAAAAAAGGTTTTCCCTTAGTCTTATTCAAAATTATTCTTTTATTGCAGAATTTGTCAACATTTGAAGACACTTGAGGCAAAGTATACTTCCAGCAATATCCAAGATATGTTTGAAAGAACCTGATTTTTGAAGGCAGTTACTCTCTTCATACTAAGATTCACACCCTATTTAAAAAAAAAGAAGAAGAAGCAGCAGAGGGGGAAAAAAATCTAGGTCTCCGTCTGCAATCATAACATCATCTGTGATTCATATGCACCCCAGCACCCCTATCAGTTCTTTGTTCTCCTTCACCAGCCCAGCTGTGAAACGACTGCTGGGCTGGAAGCAAGGAGATGAAGAGGAAAAGTGGGCAGAAAAAGCTGTTGACTCCTTAGTGAAGAAGCTGAAGAAAAAAAAGGGTGCCATGGAGGAACTGGAGAGGGCACTCAGCTGTCCTGGGCAGCCCAGTAAGTGTGTGACAATTCCACGCTCTTTGGATGGAAGATTGCAAGTGTCTCATCGCAAAGGTTTGCCGCATGTCATTTACTGCCGAGTGTGGCGTTGGCCTGACCTGCAATCGCACCATGAATTGAAACCACTGGAATGTTGTGAGTTTCCATTTGGCTCAAAACAGAAAGAAGTGTGTATTAATCCTTACCATTATCGTCGTGTGGAAACTCCAGGTAAGTAAATCATTTTGCAAAAACTTTGGCAAAGAATATATGTGGATAATTGTTGTTCAAAATCAGAACAAAAAAAGTAAGATCTGAACTTCATTTGGTCCAAAGAACTGCAGCCCAGTTGCTCACTGGGGATGGCTACAACCTCCCTTTTTGCTGCAGCTCCACTAGCTAGCAGTTTGTTTCCAGGCACAATTCAAAGTGCTGGTTATGACCTTTAAAGCCCTAGACAGGAGAGGCTTCTCCTGGTCCGATTTTCATCTCAAGCTCGGTTGGTGGAAACGAGAGAGCTGGCCTTCCTTCTTGGAGGCTGCCCCTTGACTCTGGAACTCCCTGCCCAAGGAAACCAGAATGCCCCCCTCCCTGCTGGCCTTCCATTGGCAGGCTTTTAAAGAAGAAAGATTTTAAGATCAAGTCACAAGGGTGTTGTGGTTTTTAGCTTTGGGTATCTTTTTATGGATTTAAACTGTGAACTTTTAAAATACCATTGCTATTTAATTCTGTTTTAATGTTTGTATATTTTAAATTGTATTGAAATCATTTTAATGTAAGCCACTGGAGAGAAAAAGTGGGGTATAAATAAACATAATGATAACAATAACACCTTGGAGAAGAAAAAAAATACTTTTTTCTGAGTCCTAGAGGAGATGTTAACAGAAGATGCTTAAAAAGAAAAGAAACCAGGCCAGTTCTTTAACCTAGTGTGATTTTGACAGGAATGACAAGTTTACAATAATGATGGATGCCAGTTTTTTTTTTAAAGGCACAGGGCTCCTGTCCTTTTCATGGCTGCATAGAAGAGGGAAGGAATGTTGCTTATCACGAAAACTTTACTTGCTGAAATTCCTTCTGTGCAGCCATTAAATTCCCCAGTTGTCGCCCCCCGGCTTCCCCTAACCATAGAATCAAGCAGTGAGGAATAAAGTAGAATAAGGATGAACAGGACATTGTTTTGGTGGGTGAAGTGTTAGGGACAGTATATTCATCAATCTTCCATCACTTTTCCCAGGCATCACATCAAGCAACATAGTCATTTTTGAATGTACATCTTGCATTGAATTAAGTTTAGGTTATGTTTTTGTGAGTATACTTACTTACATCATAGCATTCTTGGATTGGTTTTGAGAATGTGATATGTGTTGCATTAGAGACCCAAAGATCACATGACTTCAGCTTTCATCCCTTATCCTTCTTGTTTGCAATGCATGGGGTCTTTCACAGCATTGGACTGTTTGGATTGAAAACTGGTTGGTCATTTGCTGGTTCTAGTACTCTTGATACGAAGAAAATGATATGGTATGTAGGTGAAGCATTGGGATCAGCCCTTATGGGCATATAGTCAGTGATTCCCAAACTCTGTATCAGGGATTCCCAAACGAAGGCCTGTGGGCCAGATGCAATCCTCCAAGGTCATTTACCCAGCCCATGCCCTAAATTTTAAACTAAGTCTGAAATAACTTGAAAGCACACAACAATCCTATTTTACTTGACTATCTCCTCAGTCAAAGCAGGCCCACACTTCCCACTGAAATACTGGTAAGTTTATGTTGGTTAAAACTTCTTCATTTTAAATATTGCATTGTTCTTTAATTTTTTTGCACCATAAATAAGATGTGTGCATTGTGTATAGGAACTCATGTTTTTTTCCCAACTACTATAGTCCAGCCCCTCTAATAGTCTTAGGGAAACTTAAAAAGTTTGAGGACCCCTATTCTAAACCTCCAAGTGTTTTGAACTTCAAATCCCTGAATCTTTTATATATTGTATTTTACTGTTTAACTATTTTAACTGTTTTGTTCTTACTTTATTGTATTATGATGTACTGGTAGTGATCCTACCAGTTGTGTAAGCCGCCCTGAGTCCCCTCAGGGAGAAGGGTGGGGTAGAAATACTGGAAATAAATAAATAAACTTCAGCTATCTTAGGCAATCAGGGATTCTGGGATCCAAAGTAAAAAAACATCTGGAAGACTAAAGTTTGTGAAACACTGGTATAGATCATACCTGATGATGTTTGGAAACCATAGTAAAGCTATTGGATTTCTGCAGAATTTCTTAGCTCTTGTTTCTGAACATGACAGATGTCTTTACCCAGGCTAGTCCCCAGACTCCTGCCTCTAGGAATCCTGCCACTCACTCTTCTCATGTTCTCCCAATCATACCCATGATTGATTGGGTTGCTGGGCCTCATTTGTGGACTTGTTTTTGCATGGACATGTTTTGTGTGTGTGTGTGGCTACCCAGCTACCCAGTGGACAGTTTAAGACAACAGCAGTATTTTTATTACCATAGAACCAGAACCCAAGCAGCTGGAACATTCAAGCAGCAGGCAAAAATCCAAGTAAAATTATCTACTAAATTCACAAAGTTGTTTTTATAATACAGTAAAACTGTGTTACATTAAGTTTAGTGTGTGTTTTATTTGTGTTAATTTATTTTTAATTATTGTATTTCAGTATTTTCAGGTCAATAGAGATTTTATGGTATCGTATAGTATGAGGTATAGTATTGGGCCTATTTTCAAAAGTAATTCTCAAGCAAACAGAAACTACATGTATTTGGCATCTACAAATCCCCAAGGGTGCTAGCTAACTGAGAGTGTACTATAGAAAATTTTGACTTGGAGGAGATCAATAGAGTGGTTTACCTGTTTTTTTTTTTTTTCAAAGACTATGTGGGATTTTCCAGTTAATGCAACTGGTTGTTCTCCTAATTGCTCTGGCCAGTTTTTGGAATCAAAAGATAGCCAGAGAGTAGTCTTGGTTCTATAGTTTTCCTCCTCCAAGTTAAAGCATCGTACTTAGTGGAGGAACTTGGGGGGGGGGTGGTTAATGATTTACAATAACTAGTTGGAATGATGACTAGAGTGACAGTAGGAACACAGATAAGTCCAAGTGGACATGGATTAAAATTCATTATCGAGGCTGTTGTGTGTCAGTGATAACATTAAAGCCTCATCTAAAAAAAAGAATTTGGGATAAATTAACCATATCACTGTGAACTTTTGACTGATTTTTCCTTTTGTTTGCCATTCCTATATTGCTGTTCAGATTGTTTTTATATTGGTTCATTTTGACAAAAGATAAAACCCAGCTGTCAGGGTCACTGACCCAAAAGCACAATAGAATAGAATATGGATAAATACCCAGCTTATCCAATTTGGGGCAACCAGGACAAAATGTTAAAAGAGATCAGTGAATAAGTCTTCCATCTTTTTGACAGCGGTAAATATGATCTAACTGTTCACTCCTGCTCTGTGCTCCTGATATAAATCACACATAACCCAAACTGGCATTTGTTCTCGTAAGTTAGTTGAAGTGTTATGATAGAAAACAATTTTGTTTTTGTTTTGCCATGAATAATAGTTATGACTCAATTCATGGTAAGAGGTAAACAGGTTCAGAACTGACGTGGAAAATCTGGACTCAGCTATGAGTTCTTCTCTTAATGAAGAAATTACTTTGCCACAAGTGGAACTTCATCTAGGTGAACTCAGTGGACATTCTTACTTTTCTGGCTTGATCAGCTGACACTTTATCCTGTCTTTTGGCTGCCATCCTAAGTTAGGGCTTTGCAAGTCAAATGTGTATTGTGTTGGGGAAAACAATGACAGCACTTGGCTAGAACATTTACTAGTATTTGTTTTTCAGTTATTGTGATCCTTGTTGACTATTTAGTAGCTGAATTAGTAAATAATTTTTTCATTCATGTTCTTTTTAAAAAAACACATTGTGAATCTGTCTTTTAGTGTTCCTAGTATTTGTTCTTGTCCAGGGTGCTGAAACTTTGAAGGCTCATGTTTGCTCATATGCTGGCCTTCAAGTTCCTTGTCCACTTAGGACAATTTCATGAATTTCATAGTTTTTTTAGGTAAGGAATTCTCAGTAGTACTTTTGTCAGTTCCTTTCCCTGAAATTTAGCTCATTGCATTTGGTATTCTTTGGCAGACTCCCTTCCAAATACAAATCAGGCTGCTCTGCTGAGCTTCCAAGATCAGACAGGATCTGTTGTATTTAAGGTATTTATTTAGCCTGGTTGACAATCAAGATACAATCCGAAGATTTTCCGTATATGAAAGAAAATAAATATGCTCTGTAGATGGCCATTTATTTCTTATATAGCCAAATCAGATACTACATCTATACACATAATAAAAGTGAAAATCTGTATGTGTGTATGTGGCAGGGGTGTCCATTCACACAGACAGCCTCCACAAATAGGCTATAATTCCCAGTGCTGAGGAGCCATCAACTCATTACTTCCCAGGACATTACAAGCACATTCCAGTGTTCCTTTCTCTCATCATTTGCATGATCCTGCCCACAGACCCAACATGGCCAACTGTAAATTACTGGCAGGCTGTTATAGTTCATCCATATTCAGAGAACACTGAACCCAGCAGATGACAGATCTGGACCAAATTTGCCACAGACTCAACATGGCCAAGTGTGAATACTGGCACATTTTTGGGGTGATTGTCCTGGGAATCTGGGAGTTGTAGTTCACCCTTATCCAGAGGACACTGAATCCTGCAAGTGATGAATCTGGACCAAACTTGACACACAGGCCCAACATGGTCAACTGTGAACACTGGGTGAGTTTTGGAAGGGTTGGCCCAAGATTTTTTTGGGAATTATATTTCACCCACATCCTTATGCATTTTCTAATGGGAGCATTCATAAAAAACCAAAGCAAAGACAGATTTTTTCTAAGACATAGCTTAACATACGACCAAACTGATATTACCTAACATCCAAAACCAAACAAGGCCCTTTTCAAATAACCCGGGCACCGCCAGCTACCCAAGCTTAGTAATAAATAAATTATATCTACATACGTTTTCCTGCCATACACAGAACAGAAATCTCTAATCTTCATCCTGGATAAACTTGTTACTTTGGGTACTGTTAGTCTCCATGGAAAACCAGAGATAATTTTATAAGGATGCAATAGAAATCTCAAAAAATCAAAACAAATACATTTAGAGAAAACATTACCAAACTTGTTCCTTTTCTCCCTACAATTTTACTGCACCTCTCTTTTTTAAAAGATTGAAGAAACCTGTTAATGATTTAGATATGAGAAAGTCCTGAGGGTCTACAATTTGAACATGCTTCATCCTCTTCATTCTTTATTGGTAAGGCCCCTTAAGCAAGTAAATAGCAAGAGACAAGAGAAGAAATAATCAGTTATGAAAAGATAATGTGAGAATTTGTTCATGTACAAACCCCCATAGGACATTCATATTACAAGGCTTACGGGAATTTAGAAATTAAAATGCAACATAATTAAATATACAAAAGATCAACATTAAAATGTAATTAAGGAATTAACCACATTTAAAAACAATAGAAAAAATAGCTGAAATAGCACCTTCATAAACACCTTCAATTTCCAAAGGATTGTTGGAATGAAAAAAAAGGGGGGGGGCTTTTCTGTCCTCCTTATGAAAGGAGTTCTGGAGTGTAGGAGCAGCCACCAAAAATACCTTATATACTGTAGCCATTAACTGTGCCTTTGAAGATTTGTATTAGCTGCCAGTGCCTTCAACTTATGATATGCTTATGTATGAGATACCTTCATGTCACCCTATCTTCATCAGTCCTACTCAGATGTTGAATACTTGGGACTATGGGTTCCTTGATTGAGTTTATCCATCTGGAATGTGGTCTTCCTCTTTTTCTACTGCCGTCTACCTTGCCATGCATTATTATCTTTTCTAGTCCGTCATCTCTTATAATATTTCCAAAGTATATCAGTTTCAATTTAGTCATCTTGGCATCCAGGGAGAGTTTAGATGTGATCTGATCTAGGGCACATTTATTTGGGTTTTTTTTGTTTTTGTTTTTTTTAGCATTCTGCAGTATTTGTTGAAATCTTCTCCAGCACCACACTACAAATGAGTTGACATTCTTCTTAAGAGACATCTTTACAATCTGGGTTTACAATTATACATAGTAATTGGAAATACGATGACATGGACATGTCTAGTTTCCTCATAGTCACCCTTCTGAGTCTGGAAAATCTTGAAATATTTCTGTGTTTTGATTGTTTATTTTTAAGTTACATAAACGATCTGCAGTTATTTTTTTCATTGGGACGTAAACTTGAATTATATTTATACTGATGGATTTTCTCTGAAGTCTTATTAATTTGATTCAGATTTTGAATGATATCTTGGTTTTGCTACATCTCTCTGCACTAAATGCCACTCCATTTCTTCTTAATCATTTCCTGAGTATGACATCCTAATTATCTATCTCAAAATCTCTCATTCCTGTTCACTTTCACTCACTTATCCCAAGTATTGCAATGCTTATGTGACCCATTTCTTGTTTTACTGTGTCCAGCTTTCTTTGATATACACTTCTCCCATTCTGTGTTCATAAAGTATATATTATGCAACTTTAGATTTTCTTTTCACCTCTGAGTACGTCAGCAGCTGAACATCTTTTTGGCTTGAGTCTGGTTGCATCTCAAGCCTCAGTGCTACTCCTATCTGTCCACTGATTTATCTCAGTAGCTCATTAAGTGTTTTCTGACTGGGAATTTTATCTTCTGGCATTAGCCTGTTTCATTTTGTATCATCTTATTGTAGGGATTTCTGAGTAAAAAATATTCAAAGGGGATTTACTTTGCCTCTTTCTTGGCAGTACTAGCAAGCATGTCCATCATAGGCCGGTTCTCTGTTGCCTGATCAACTTTTTGAGGGATTATGAGCACCTCAGTGTTGACTGGATTAATTCTCAGTTTGTTCGCATTCAAACAATCTGATCCAGACATTGCTTTAGAATTGAAAGAGGTTGCTTGGATTTTAATAAAAGAAGTAGCCTAAACTACCAGACCAATTTTCCTAACTGTTCTATATAGACGCTTAAATAGTATGAGAGATGGCCTACACATATCAGGAATTGTCCTGTTTTGTCTTTTAAGAACAGCCTTAAAACAATGTGGTAAGTAAATGAAAACTGCTTTACTTCAGCAAAACATAAAGAACAGCACACTCAGTTGTATAATGCAAAAGAAAGCAAGGAAGTCTTAGGGCAAATACAGTTCTTAGTCTCTGAAAAATTCCTAAATCAGAAAAAGAAACAGCAGTAAATCCTTAGGAGCAGTTTCCTGGATGCAGGCTCGAAGCAGGCACAAGGGGAGCAAAGGCTTAGGCATTAAAGTCAGCTTGTTACCAGCAAAAGCTGACTGCACCTGCTTCTGCTTTATAGCCCCGAGTCCCCTCACAGCTGCTAGGGCTGTTCCCAATTACTCAGCTGCATTTCTGGCAGCTATTTTAGCTGAACGACATCTCTGCTCTGTTTCCTTTTGCCTCTCCTGAAATGTGGGTGCTTGCAAAATCTCCCCTTCAGATTCATGAACACTTTCCTTCTCCCCTTCCTCTTCTGAAGAAGAGGAATTCCTAACCGGAACTAAGGATTCAAATGGGAATCCCCTAGTGTCAAGGATGCCTTGTCAGTGGCTTGGCAGCGTAAGTACCCAGACGCAGAAGGAGACTCTTTTAATCTTTACAGCAGCAGGTAAACTCAAGGCTAGACCGAATTCCAAACTCAGGCAGATCACCAATGTTTCCAGACATAGTACCAGGTCATACACAAATGGCAATCCAAACACAACATCAGGCAAAACACATTATCCAAGTATTCAGTCAGAGGTCAAAACACCACAGAGCATAATGCAGGTCCGAAACTCCACTCACTGGCCGAAGATATCCACAGAATGATTACTTCCAACAATTGTTCTGTTCTCAGTGTCCTTCTTTTATGCTGCCTTTCTAAGCATTCTACAGCTGGTCTTCCCTCTGCTAAGCCAATCTCTTTGACCGGCATAGCTGGATCGAGTCTACTGTCATCTACAGTTGGGCGGAGCGTGTCAAATCCTGCCTTTCCTCCTGGAGATCTTCAACTGCCCCGACAGAGCCCTGATTCTGCACAGCAGTAGCATACTCCAGCAGATCCAACTGTTCCATAGGCTCTGTTTCAGCTACTGAGAGCCAAACCCGCTCCTCCTTCTCTTGGCCCATGGTCCTGACACCCAGCACAACTTATTGGACAGGAAGGAATAGAGCTGCTGCAAAATAGTGCCTCCCAAGGCCTCCCCCTCTCAACTAAATAAAATCCCACATTATCTGCTTTGAAGTGGAATATGTACAGTGTAGACTTAGGGCCCTTCCAGACAAGCCCTATATTCCAGGATCTGATCCCAGGTTTTCTGCTTTAAACTTGATTATATGAGTCCCCACTGCCAGATAATCTGGTATAAACAGAAAACCTGGGATCAGATCCTGGGATATAGGGCTTGTCTGGAAGGCCCCTAAAATAATCCAATTCAAAGCAGATATTGTGGGATTATCTGCTTTGATATTCTGAGTCATATGGCTGTGTGGAAGGGCCCTTAGTCCCATCCCAATAAGGTATCTCGGGAGGATTCTTTGGGAGACAGCATTGAGGCAGGAAGAAACTGGCAGAAACTGTTGTCCTCCAATCCAAGAGTAGGTCACACACAACCTGCCCAGACAACAAGGCTGTCAAAGGCTGTTTCTGCTGTCATTCAACAAGGCTGTCAAAACTGTTTCTGCTTTATAATTTGGCCTGAAACCAGACTGAAATAGATTAAGATAATCCGTTTCACCCTGGAACCCCTGAAGCTGGTAGATTACCACACACTCAAGAACTTTTCCCAAACACAGAATATTGGATATTGGGCAATAGTTATCCAGTATAAAGACATTCAGATACTTGTTAAAACATCTATGTTTTTTCACGCATTCAGGGAACAAACAAATATTTGATCTGTCTTTTACTTCTCCTTCTCTATATTTTTTTTTCCTGGTAGTCATTGTAATGTGTTTTTTATATATATATTTAATTTTCTAGTCTAGATATTTGTAATTTAGTATTGTAACTGAGGCTTTTATGTAGATAGTTAGCCATCTTGGCTTTTATGAGGAAGGACAATACAGTAACAAATTGGATTAACATGTTTATGTTTGGCATTCCAGGAAAATGTAAGATAAAATATGTTTTAATGATGTGACTGATGGTCCGATATCTCACAGGAAAGGAAGGATGGTCTCCTGCTCAGTAGCTGTGTGATCATAATACTGATTTACAATCTCATGTTTGGGATTTAGGTTTATTGTCATGAAGGGTCACACACGACCATCAGAACATATATTTTCAGTCAGATAATGCCCAACAAAGTGGGTTTCTAAAGCACTGCAGATTGGGGCACTGTGGATGGACATTTGTTGTATTCTCCTGATCCCAAGGTGCACTGAAAGAAGTAGCTGAGGCAGAATTTCAAGGGATCTCGCCTGTGCTTAGTGCACCTCACGGCTGGTAGAGTTTTGCTATCCCTCAGTCTTCAGTGCCTTGGAACCCCTTCAACTGGTCTGAAAAGCTAGTTTTTGTAGGGATGGTTTTATCAGACATAGTTACAAATGATGATACAGTAGAGTTTCACTTATCCAACACTCACTTATCCAACATTCTGGATTATCCAACGCATTTTTGTAGTCAATGTTTTCAATGCATTGTGATATTTTGGTGCTAAATTCGTAAATACAGCAATTACTACATAGCATTAATGTGTAATGAACTATTTTTTTCTGTCAAATTTGTTGTATAACATGATGTTTTGGTGCTTAATTTGTAAAATTATAACCTATTTTGATGTTTAATAGGCTTTTTCTTAATCTCTCCTTATTATCCAACTTATTCGCTTATCCAACGTTCTGCCGGCCCGTTTATGTTGGATAAGTAAGACTCTACTGTACTTCATTATCGTTGTTATGACTGAATGCAGGATCATGGCTACATTTTGCTACTATGGAGAGTCATAATTTGATTAGACAACACATGCCTCGCATGCAGGAGATCCTAGAATCATCCCTTGGTATTTGTAATTAAAAGACCAGATGATAGACTAGACTGTGACTTTGGAAAGCTGATCCCAGTCAAAGCCGACAATAGTAATTAAACCAAATCAACATTTATTAGCATTTGAGGGATGAGGTCAATATAAGAATTATTATTATTAAAGATGAATAAATGTCCCATTCACTCCTGAAAGAGTTCATGGGGAAAAGGTGTCTCCACTGAAGTTATATCACAACAAGTCAAATTTTTCAAAATGTTTCACAGGGACAGAAATTGAGGTGAAATCTTCTGAACAGGGGCACAAATAGCCAAACATACACCACAGGGGTATTAACCCTTCCCTTTGCTACAGAAAGCTCAAAAAGACATGTATTTGGCTGGAGTTACACTTAAAAATGTACCTATTCCAACTTACATACAAATTCAACTTAATAACATACCTGTGGAACCTCTCTTGTTTGTAATTTGGGGACTGCCTGTACTGAAATGTGACATTTCCCCTCTCTTGTTCCAGTTTTACCTCCAGTCCTGGTTCCAAGACATAGTGAATTCAACCCACACCTCAGTCTCCTTGCCAAATTCCGGAACACATCCCTTCACAGTGAGCCACTGATGCCTCATAATGCTACCTATCCAGAATCTTTTGAGCAAAATCCCTGCCCTCCTTTCCCGGCATCACCCAACATGTATTCTCAGTCACCTAACAGTATGACCTACCCTGATTCCCCAGGAAGTTCTTCTGCGCCGGGAAGTCCGTACCAAATCACAGGTAAGAAATGACCCAAAAAGCCTTCCAGTGCTGATGAATGTGTCCACAATGACTGGGAACATGGTGCTGCATCATTCCAACAGTTACCACTTTATGCTACCCAAATGATTTAAAAGTGTCCAGCACATACACTTGCGTTGTGAGAGTTGTTTTGGATGATAATTTTGGGTGAAACAGTCTGTTAAATATTAAAAAATATTAAAAGCTACAATTTTAAAATTTTGGAAGTTTAAGACTAAAAAAAGTAATTTCCTCAGTATATGAGTTGAATACAGGGAGGAAGCTGCACTGTTGACGGAGAGACTTGTACATTTCTCTTAAGGATCTTTAGGAGGCTCCACTATATGCCAGTGTAAGTTTCTCTGTTCCACTTGTTTTGCTTTGACAAGTAACCGAGTTGTAAGAAGACCCAGTCACTTTTTCCATAACTGCTGAAATTTACTTAGGAGGTTTTGATGAGAGTCTTTTTCAGAAATGTTTGTTGACCCTACAAGAATTCCAAAAGGGTGATAATGCGAAAGCTGTGCTAACCCATTGTCACTAATGTTTGTTCTTATGTAGCCCTATACAGGTGTTCAGTTATAGCACACCCAGTTCCATTACCATTTACTAATGGAGAGCAATAAGGAAAATAGTATATTTCCATGTACTAAAGACTTAAATGGTTTATTCAGCACCAAAATAGAATGTCTGCATGGGGTTATGTGTGTTTAAGAATTACAGTTTTAATACACTAACCAACAAACATTTTGGAATGTCACATGTTAGCTTTGTTTCTGGGAATATTTGATCTTCTGATTCCAAAAATGACACCAGTTCCCCCATCAGCTCTAGGTTTTGAGATACAGAACATATGCCACCTACCAGTTACCATCTGTTTGCCCATATAAAACCACTTGCTGTGCCCGGCCACACATTGCTGTGGCGAAGTATAGTGGTATGGGAAATAAAGTATTGAGGAATTGGTGGTAGTTAAGGTAAAGGGTCAAGCTTTTCCTCTGACATTAAGTGTCAGAGACAGAACGCCAGTGGGTAAAGCAAAACTCAGTTTATTGAGATTACAGAACTAAAAATGCCCGTAGGAGACAAAGAACAGGGCAAACACTTGACTTCAGTGTGATAGGTAACAAAAAACAACTCAGATTGAGCTTAAACAACTCAAAGGGAAAAACCGGGTTAAACAGAAGTATAATCCGGATTAAATCAAAAGTGCTTACTTCAGCCTGGCAAACAATGCAAACAAAGGAGGATCAACAGAAGTCAGAATGTAAACAACAGGCTGGTAGCAGATTCCTCTCTGCTACTCAGAAACAGCAGGAGACTAAACCAGGCTTGTTTATTCCTCCCTGCAGCGAAGGAAAACGTGGTCGTAGTCAGGATTCAATTTAAGGTTCAACAGCCAACGATATCCAGGTCCAGGCTCAGCAGTCAGGGAAACGGCAGTCAGCAGGGTCCCAATCCGGTCCAGAGGTCAATAGCCAAACGTAGTCGTCTAGGAATCCAAAGGTCTCACCGATAAGCAGCAGAAGGAATAATCCAGAATCGAAGTCAGTCAGTCCAGCGTCAATCCAGTGTGAGTAGGTATTGCCCGTCAAAAAGACGACGGAGGTCCAAGCTATTGAGATTAAACACAAGTTGCACAGAGAAAAACCCCGCACAGTTCCTCTCGCCGTCGATGCCCAGTGTCCTTGGTAAACTTACGTATCCAGCAACGAATCACACCCGTCTTCAGGAAGTTCCCCAACAAAAGCCCAAGCGTCTGTCCAGATTACCTTGCCCAACGCAATTAGACATTGATCCCAAACCCCAATTTATCCCAGTTCAAGCTCATCATCGCTGTCAGCTGCCATCCCAATTCCAGGCGCCCCAAACTCATCATCCTCATCAGAGCTAAAGCACCTTTGACTACGCCCCACAGCATCCCCAGCTGTGGATCCCGCTCCATCCCTCCAGCCAGTCCATGGGTCTGATCCTGCAACCCGCCACTCACCTCCCATGCTTTCATTGCCTGTTTCCCTAACACCCAAATCCTCCCTCACACGAGTCCATTCCATGTCATCCTCCTCCGAGCTGGCCATCTCTTCCTCCAAACCCTCAGAAAAACCCTCAAATGAGTCCTCATCTGTCGGGTCTGTAAACAAATCCCGGAGCCGTTTTCATTCACGCTCCTCGAAAGAGTCTGACTCTCAAGGAGTCTTATGCCTCCTCCTTCTATTATCGGAGCCCGAAGGCTCAACCATAACATTAAGTCCATTATAAATGGGTTATATAGCTATGTGGAAGGGTCTACACTGCCATATAATCCAGTTAAAGTCAGATAATCTGTATTTTATAGGCAGTGTGGAAGAGGCCTAAGTGAGGCCTATCTCTGCTTGTCCCCTAGGCTGAGTGGGTTGCTAGGAGACCAAGTGGGCGTAGCTTAGCCTTCTAACTAGCAGCAATTGGATAAAAACAATTATTCCTCTCTCTCTCTAATTAGGACTTTATTTTTCTTTTCTTTTTGTTGTATGAACGTAGAGGCATGGATGAGGGGTTGTGCTGCCAAGTTTAGTGTTTCTGGGATGTGCAGTTTTGTTGTTTTGTCCTAGGCTGAAATTTCATTACCCTTTTATATATATAGATGGTAACCATATCTAAGAAACTAGAGCTGATGTAGTTGAGCCAATGCAGTTTTCTGAATCAATGACCCAAATAACCCCAGGATCAGGCCTAAAAACCAAGAAAAAATGGGGTGGGACTGTGTAATGCATTTTGTGAATTTGCCTGGGATAGAAATTAGTCTGACCAGTAGACATGTGTTAGACATGTGTGTGAAATTTGTCCCTACTGTTTTTTCCTGTTTCTTTCGTGTCTTCCACTTATCCGGAAGCACGAAACAGGAAGCCTCCTTCTGGCACGGAAATCTATTCGACACAAAAGCTGAAATTTGCGTCCTTGCCTGAATGTAGACAGGCCTGGAGCTAGGCTGCAGGTAGGCTATGGGCCTGCTTGCAAGCCCCTCCACACACACAAACTCTGAGAGTGTGGAGGGCATGTTTGGCAGTTGGCGGGGTCTGCACGTGGGCTCCAGGCCTGCTTGCAAGCCCTGCCACACACACACACACTCACGGGAGTGTGTGTTTTGTGGCTGGCGGGCTCTGCAGGTGAGCTCCAGGCCTACTTGCAAGGCTCCGCCACATACACACCAGTTTGCCCATGCCTGATCTAGATTCTAGCATTTGCGAAGGCATAACTCCACTGGGTGCTCGTGGACCAGTTTGACCTCCTGCAAAGGTCACTCGTACTTATGAAGGAAAAGTTGGGTAGAGGAGAGTGTGTGTGTGGTGAGGCCTGCAAGCAGGCCCAGAGCTAGCTGTCTGCATGTGAACTCCGAGCCTGATTTCAGGCCCCGCTACACACACTCTCTCAGAGTGTGGCAGGGCATGTGTGGCAGCTGGCAAGGTATGCAGGCAGGCCTGGAGTCTACCTGCAACTGAATGCCTTACTCCAGAGGAGCAGCAGCAGGTGCAAGCAGGTAAGAACATCAGGAAGGGTCCCCATAATGGTCAGAATTTCGGTCCCCTGATCCACCCCCCCCCCACCCCCCCCCGATTTTGGGAGGCTCTTGAAAACAAATCAGGGCCTCAAACAAAAGCCAAGACACAAAACGGGGCAAGGTTTGTCACAAAAGCACAAGACTACTGACCAGTCTACAAACTTCCAGATCTTCCAGAATCATTTAAAAATTGTTGACCACCCTCAGTTTCTCTGATTAAGGGCCCTTCCACACAGCCATATAGCCCAGAATATCATGGCAGAAAATCCCACAATATTTGCTTTGAACAGGGTTATCTGAGTCCACACTGTCATATATTCCAGTTCAAAGCAGATATTGTGGGATTTCCTGCCTTGATATTCTGGGTTGTATGGCTGTGTGGAAGGGCCCTAAGTAACATTATTTTAACCAGTAATTCGTTCACTATAATCTGCCATTTTGTTTGTATTCTACTATGATATGTAACTTTTCTCCTTCTTTTAGTGCAGAAAGTAAGCAATACTTACATTTTACCCGTATGAAGGAATCTTTGAGCTGGATAGATGAATCACACCCTTGAAACAAATGTTTTGTCTCCATGCATATTTAGATAAGTTTTTGAATTCAAGACCAATCTGTTTTTTTAGCAAATGCTGTATATCCTAGACAACTAATGCAATATCTGGTCTCTTATTTTTTTTTCTTTTCCTTAGTTGAAACGCCTCCTCCTCCTTACAATGCAAGAGAAACATCAGTACATCACAATGGACGATCTGTACACTCGGTTGCAGACAGTCAGTTACTTCTGTCTTTGCCCAATGGAGGTAAATCTGATGATGACAAACTGGAAAGTATGTACATACTTGTGTTGCATTGATTTCAGGGGGAGGGGGCAACTTGGACAATGCCATTTGAAAGGCTTCTGTCAGAAAAATAGAAAGTTTTATAGCTTTCATTAAAGATGATCTTTTACCAAAATGCTTCTAATTGAGGACTGAATTTTTTTTCTGTGTTCTTGGAGGAGCTGTATTGATATTTCTGGAATATGGATAGTTCTGCTGTCTCTAAAGTTGTTTGATGACTTAGTCTTATGTTTGCAAAACTTGGCTGTAGGATTATTAGTTACATTTATATTGTTTTATCTTTTAATGAACCAAGGATGTTATGCAGACTTCTCCTCTACCCAACCTTTCCTTCATAAGCACAAGTAACCTATGCAGAAGGTCAAACTGATCCATGAGAACCCAGTGGAGTTATACCTTCGCAAATGTTAGAATCTAGATCAGGCATGGGCAAACTTGAGCCCTCCAGATTATTGGGATTCAGCTTCCACAATTCTTAACAGCCAATAGGCTGCCCATGCCTGATCTTTATCTCCTAAATCCCAGTCCAGCTTGCACTATATACCAGCGATTATTTATTAAACAAATATGTCAGAGTTCAAGAAACTGAGATTCTCAAGTTATGTTTTAGGTCATGTCATGTAGAGATTGGGAGAAGACCTTTGCTCTAGCTTTTACTACAAAGGTTATGTTACCATGGCTAATAATATTTGATATCTCTGATATCATGTATACAGTGGATTTTTTAAATAGAAGAATTTATCATTGATTATTATGGGTCTGTGTGGGAAGCTCAAGACTACAGTTAATTTAAGCACATAGTGAACCCATATAATATTATGTAGCAGTGTGTTTCTCCAGTTGGATCTTCACTGTCATATAATCCAGTTCCAGAATGCAGAATAATTGCATTGAACTGAATGATATGCCAGTGTAGATCCAGCATCAGAGTATTTTACCAGTAGTGGTTCTCAAACTTTTAAAGCAACAGAGCCTTTTTTGAAGCAAAAGTTTATTGTGGAGCCCCAAGAAATGTTTATATATTATTATAAAGGTGCCCCGGTGGCGAAGTGTGTTAAAGCACAGAGCTGCTGAACTTGCAGACCGAAAGGTCCCAGGTTCAAATCCCGGAAGTGGAGTGAGCGCCCGCTGTTGCTCCAGCTTCTGCCAACCTAGCAGTTGGAAAACATGCCAATGTGAGTAAATCAATAGGTACTGCTGAGGCGGGAAGGTAACGGCGTTCCATGCAGTCATGTTGGCCACATGACCTTGGAGGTGTCTACGGACAACGCCGGCTCTTCGGCTTAGAAATGGAGATGAGCACCAACCCCCAGAGTCAGACATGACTGGACTTAACGTCAGGGGGAACCTTTACCTTTACCTATAATGTATATATATCAGGCATGGGCCGAGCCAGTGGCTGATAGATGGAGAATGTTTGTGTGTACTAAAAAAAAGGAAAGAAATAATTAAAAAAAATACAATATTAAAAATGAATAACAATTTTAACCAACATAAACTTAACAATGGAAGACCCCCGGGGCCATCCAGTCCAACACCCTTCTGCAGTAAAGGAAAAACACAATGAAAGCACCTCCAACAGATGGCCACCCATCCTTTGTAATAATAATAATAGTAGTAATAATAGTAGTAATAATAATAATAATAGCAGAAAACCCAGTAGCTATGCAGTACAATCCCCTTGTGCTATGCAGGAAAAACACAATCAAAACACACACACCCCCAGTGGTGGGAGGGGAATAGGGTTTTTGAAGGAAATTGCGGAGAGGAGGGGGAGGGTCAGGGCTGTGAGGAAAAGAGTCTGGGCAACGTGGGAGGCAAAGGAGAACGGGTCTGTTCCCTGGGAGGATGCTGTTTCTGTCTGCTCAAAACTTTAATTTCCCTGCATTTCTCAAGAGGGGGAAAAAGGAGGAGGCAGGAAACAGCATGGTACTGTGGAGCCCCCAAGGGCTCCACGAAGCACAGTTTGAGAATCCCTGTGCTAAAGAACACTTTGTTTTCTTTGACTTATCATCCAGACACTTACAACAAACATGCTAAATCTACTGGGATTGAAGTTCATTCTCATTAACTTAATTCACATTCTTCATTACATCCCTTAATCTATTGCAAAAGCTTTATATCTTGTACTTTGAGCAAGGGAAGACTTTATTTGCTGCTCATCCCCACAAACATCTCTGATTATCCTGATTATGTTTTTTGCAAGGTATGTTAGGTCTGGACAAGGTGGAATTGAAGTAGATTACTATTCTTTTCTGTATCTACCCTTTCCACCTCTAATATTATTTCAGATATGAATTGCCCATAAATTTGATATATGTGGGTTTTGGAGCCAGTTGCAGTGGTATAGTGAAACATATCATAACACCTCAATAGTACAGAGATAGTAGCAGAGCTTGAGAGAGTTAATTGTTTTAGGCAATTTCCGGTGACCATGGATCTTTATATTAGTAAATGGCATTGACACCCTGAAGTGTTCATGTTCATGTTAGTAATACGGGCCATGACTGCATATTTTCTTTTCCTCAAAATCGGTGGTTCTCAACCTGTGGGTCCCCAGATGTTTTGGCCTTCAACTCCCAGAAATCCTAACATCTGGTAAACTGGCTGGGATTTCTGGGAGTTGTAGGCCAAAACATCTGGGTTGTTGAGAACCACTGCTGGAAATGAAGCCCCATAGATATATCAGGGGCATAGACTACATACTGAACGTGTATCAGAGTTGTCAAGTTGGAAAACATTGGAATTGAGGGGAACATTTCCTGTAGCATCTTCTCTTGGTGATGTATGTGATTGAACACTTGGTTATGATGGTACTGTTCTTCCTTTTCTCCATTACCCTTCTATTTTAATTAATCCTGGATCTCTCCTTCCAGACTTCCGGCCTGTTTGCTACGAGGAACCACAGCACTGGTGTTCGGTGGCATACTATGAACTCAATAATCGAGTAGGAGAGACTTTTCAGGCCTCTTCTCGGAGTATACTTATTGATGGCTTTACAGATCCTTCTAACAATAAGAACAGGTTCTGCCTTGGACTGCTGTCTAATGTAAATAGGAATTCTACTATAGAAAACACTAGGAGACACATAGGAAAGGGTAAGAGCAAGCAACTTGTTTTATTGCAATTAACAAATGTACTTTGAAGCATTACATGATCCAGAATTTTCCAAAAAGGAAGCTGTGGACATTTTATGTTAATGAAAAAAACCCTCATTTTTTCTGAAAAGTGGGTGATGGATCTGATTTTTGGTTTGTGGAAGTATTTTTAAACATTTCATTGTTCACTGTTTGATTGAATTGAATACATTCAGCAGTCATTATTGATAGATCATTGTACATTCACCACTGATAATTTCAGATAAGCATCTGATACGTGCTTTTAAAATGAATAGGTCTAGGTCTGTGCAAAACGTTTGGGTAGGAAAAGGCCTTCTGAGTTATTTGCAGTTTTTTGAAGTTGGTGGTTATTTTGCTAGTAGTTTCCCTGTGATTTTCAAGAATGTCCATAAAACCTTTATTCAATTTCTGCTCTTGTTTTGACACTGCAGTGTGAGTAGCCATTGCAACTGGTAACTTCTGTGTCAGTAGGACAGTAATTTCCCCCAAGGTTTTACTTTAGGCTTTAAAGAAGCTATCCAGGGTGCTGAAGCATATCCCCAACAAGCCCAATACTTTGGAGAACACTTTAAAAAGCTCATACTAAAACCTGGGAGAGATGCATTCCTCCACTTGCATGAAAGCCATCAACTGCTACTGAAAGGAGGGTTCTCAAGGACACATCTGGTTCATTAAACTGAGATATACCTGCATTGCGAAACTTAGATTTGGAATGGCCAACACCTGAAACTCTGGATCGTAAATGTTTAAGACTGTATTTTTGTAAAAGCAAAGAAAGGGGTCCTGCTGGATTAAATCCAGCATTCTCCATCGGGCAATCAGATGCCTGTGGGAAAACAGCAACAGAACATGAACACAATAGTACTTTACTGCTCTTTCCCCCAGCAATTGGCATTGAGAGGCCTATTGCACCTGATGCTAAATGTAGTCATCAGTAGTATTATCCTCCATGAAATCTGTTTTTATATCTGTTCTGTTTGTATATTCTTTACACATCATAGCACACTACATTGGAAGGTGTGTGTTTTTCTGTGACATGTTTTGTTTTAATGAATGGCAACTCTTGCTTTAATCTGTGCTGAGATTTGCCCTTTTGGTTTTGTCTTCCATTGAAGGTGTTCATCTGTATTACGTTGGAGGCGAGGTATATGCAGAGTGTGTGAGTGACAGCAGCATTTTTGTACAGAGCCGCAACTGTAACTATCAGCATGGCTTCCACCCAGCCACCGTTTGTAAAATTCCCAGCGGCTGCAGCTTGAAGATTTTCAACAACCAGCTCTTTGCCCAGTTGCTTGCCCAGTCAGTTAACCATGGATTTGAGGTGGTGTATGAGCTAACCAAGATGTGTACCATTCGGATGAGCTTTGTCAAAGTAAGGACTTCTCTTTTTCTTTTTTTGATGATTGTTCAGTATGTAGTGGCATTGTCATATTCTTTACTACGGGAGCATTTTGTAATCGCAGCCAGCTAAAATAACGCCTACAAAGCTTGAGTTATTTAGATGAAACTTGGAATGTCATGTTTTCATAAGATTTGCAGAACCTAAAGACTAAGAACAGTAAGCCCTCTACTTTTCAGTTGTTGCGGCATAAGATCCCCTATAGAAGTCGGTAAAATCACAGGTAAAAAAAACGCTATTTTTAGAAATCTCTTAAGTTCTCCTGGGCAATTGTATGGACTACCCCTGTTGGAAGCTGACCATAGAATCACCCTGAAGGAACAAGAGATTCCTAGGTAAGTGCTCTATGGGAATCTCTTGGCCCTCCAGAGTTATTCTGTAGTCAGTTTGCATCATCCAGGAGGACCTAGAGCTTCCTAGAAAGAACATATTACTCATATATGTGAACAAGCTAATCCACAAAAATTAAACTCGCAAAAATGGAAGGCTGATTGGTTTTATTTCAACATATGTTTGTGTATCTGAAGACGTGGTCTGACACCCACAAATGTTTATACTTTATATTAATCTTTAAGATGCCTCAAAACTCCTTTTTATCTGGCATACCAGGGTTTACATTCAGAAAATAATTTCATGGGCAAGACCTTCTTTTTGACCTGATTCTTTACTTCCTAGAGGTCTTGCATACTAGTTGTTTTTGCTTAGGATCTCAATCCTGGTTTCAGTTCAAAATGAGTTCTACGGCATCTCTCTTTTTAATGCTTTGAAAAAAATGGAGACCCCTCCTAGCCCCTAGGGCAGTAGTTCTAAACCTGGGGTCCCCATGTGTTTTTGACCAACAACTCCCAGAAATCCCAGCCAGTTTACCAGCTATTAAGATTTCTGGGAGTTAAAGGCCAAAAATATCTGGGGACCCCAATTTGAGAATCCTAGGGTTTAGTATGGACTGTGCAGCCCCTCAAAACTGTATAAAAGCCTTTGGGGGATTTTGCACAGCTCACTGAGCTGTAATTAGTTTCCAAAATGGATGAAAATCCAAAAATACATGCTGATGGTTGTGCAGTTTGCTTAGTTACTCATTGAAAGCATTTGCCTTTCAAACATCCACAATTAGCATTAAAAAGCATGAAAAATTTCTCAGCTCTATTTAGAACAAATCTGTACTTTCTCATTAGTTGTTTGTCTGCCAAATAATTCTGGATTTGCATACTAAGGAAAAGATGCTGCTTTTGCATTCATGAAGTATGTGATGTTGTTTTACCAAAAGCAGCTTTATTGGCTTGGCTTGTTCAAGTATGGCTTAAATCTTCATTTAGATCAGCTTATAGACTGTGTTCAGAGGAACAATGCTGAAATTATCAAGGTGGTCCCTGGCAAATTGTCCACTATCCAGGCAATACGTAGTGTTGCTTAATGACGTCTTAATATCAGTATACAGGATTTTTCCATAATACTGCTCTTTTTACTGAGTTGTACTGTTCTTTTTACCAAGACCTTCATAAACATTTTATAAATCCAATTTTAGAAAGTTTACCAGGAAGATCTGTAAGGTTTTATGTTGATTAACTTTTGGCTGACTAACATCCCAAAATTACTGCCAAAGTTGCTAGCTTTTGTGCAGCAGCATAGCTTATTGGTGCAAGATGCTGTCACAGTCTTAGGAGGTTTTTAATATTTATTCCAGTATTTTCCATTGTCATCTTAGCATATACACATTTAATACCATTTTAACTATCATATTCAATACTGGGTTTAACTTAAGTGTTTCTTAATACTTCAATGTAAATGTTCTTATTCCAATGTTTGTTGTTTTTTGATGCTGGTCATCGACTATAATTACACACACACACACAGATATAGACAAATACAAAAACTTGTTCAATCCTCTGTCATACCACTTTCTGACTCGGAATGAGTCCCGCACATCCTAATTTGTGATATTTTAATTATAAGCAAAGATTATTGTGTCTTTAAAACTATACTGTCCCATCTACAGTTGTTACCTAGATAGAAAAACCTCTCAGGAATACAATCTCTCAAACGTGTATATTCCTGGAACCCCATTGTACAAAACAAATATAGATAAGTTAGTTTTCATGAAATCAGTTCCAATGTTTATGCCACTGTAGGAAAAGAGAATCCAAGTACAACAAGTGGTTATTTCCATGACAATGGGCAAATGACTCTGTTCCACGGTTTAGTCAGAACTTTTAAAGAGGAGATCCATGATGCTGAACCTTAATATTTCTGGCTCTTCCCAACAAGTAGGAGTTTTATATAATTACAGTAGAGTCTCACTTATCCAACATAAACGGGCCGGAAGAATGTTGGATAAGCGAATATGTTGGATAATAAGGAGGGATTAAGGAAAAGCCTCTTAAACATCAAATTAGGTTATGATTTTACAAATTAAGCACCAAAACATCATGTTATAAAACCAATTTGACAGAAAAGGTAGTTCAATACGCAGTAATGCTATGTAGTAATTACTGTATTTATGAATTTAGCACCAAAATATCACGATATATTGAAAACATTGACTACAAAAATGCGTTGGATAATCCAGAGTGTTGGATAAGCGAGTGTTGGATAAATGAGATTCTACTGTACTATCATTCTTCAGATGGGTTGTCTACTACCTCTAGCCCTATGTGCTAAAATGTGCATTTTTGTTGTTGTTTTTTTTAAAACAAAAAAAAAACCCTCCCTTCAAGAAACCCAGGATGGTGTTCATTATTGCCTTCTTCCCGCTGCTGATTGCCCAATTTTGTGTTCACAACAACTCCAAAATACTTAGATCCTTAAGATCTAAGCTCATGTTGAGAGAGAGTGACTGGCCCCCAAATGAAGTAGTGAGGCTTCAGGATACACAGAAATTGCACCTGAATTTCCCTGATCCTGTTTGGATGCTTGAAACATAACAGCAGTTTCTGATCTCCTTGTGGGATGGTGGCATAAATTTTCTAAGAAGAGAGGTGTTGGGAAATGCTGTGCATGAGTGCCTCCAGTTGAAAATTGAAGGAGAACGTTTCCTCTCAGCTTGATGAAGGGAAGAAGATGGTGTATCTGCCAAGAATCCAGCAATCTCTACACACTCCTTCAAGATGTGCCTTGAAACATAATTCAAAGTTACTGTCTGCCATTCTGTAGAGGCTGCACTAACTGTCACATAACACTCTGAAAAAGAGACACGGTGACAGCCTTGATGTTATATGTCTTGCAGAACAAGTACTAATAACACAAAGTCATCCTGAAACATTTTTCAAGCCACCAGCAGATGGAGATGGTGAACCATTGAATGAACCAAAAATGTAGCAGGTTCCATGCTGTGTTAGAACAAGTCTCATTCATAATAAGTCAGATACAAAACTGCACACAATACAAAGCAGTTTTTGATGGAGGTGTTTACATCATTATAACAAATCAGTGTCTAGAAGAGAAATTGTATTTGATTTATGCAGAGGTGATACAGTAGCATTTATTGAAAATGTGTAAATCAAGATACATAAATATGTTAAAGTTTGCACTTTAAATTAAAACAATAGTTCCCGGAGGAAGATGTTGATATAAATAGAGCAGAAATCATATCATGCTTTGACAGCAGAATATGTATATTTCCAGAAGTTGGATGGAATCCTGTATCAGCTCCTTAGTTAAGCAGCTTCTCCTGCACGCACACACCCCTCTCCAAACCTGATGGAAATGTCACCCAAGGCTTCTTCCATGGATATCATGAACTGCTAAAATGACAAATAAATGGGTCTTAGAATTAGAGGGCCAGTAATGGCATACTGTAGTGGTTTGAGCATTGGATTTAGCTTTGAAAATACACTGGATGACCTTAGGCAAGTCATACACTCTTAGCCTATGTCAGAAGCAGCTTGAAGGCACAGAAGAAGGAGAAGAGGAGGTAGAGGAAACAGAAGAAGGTGTAGTAGTAGTAGCAGCAACAGCAGCAGCAATAGTAGTAGTAGTTTGGCCTGAACTGTCGCCAGAAGCCAAGATGACTAAACTGAGGCTATTACACTTTGGCCATACCATCAAAAGACATGATTCACTAGAAAAGACAGAAAAGATAAAGGCAGTAGGAAAATAGGAAGATCACATTACAGATGGATAGACTACTCAAGGAACGCTGAGTCTACAAAAGCTGAGCAGGGCTCCTGATGATAGGGTGACTTTGGAGATCCATAGGGTCACCATGGGTTGAAGTAAACTTCAAGACAATTAACAACAACAAATTTAGTTATGGCTGCTGCAATCATAACTTCAATATCTGAAAAATATGCACCACGATAAAGGTTCAAAGCATAGAACACAATATGTATATTAGAGCAGCATATACATAATAATGTTAACAGTAATACAAATAATAATACAACTGATTACCAAATTCAGTCAGCTGTAGTGGCACACAGTCATAACTTACAGAGTAGTAACTTACAGAGTATATATACATATTGTGTTCTATGCTTTGAACCTTTATCGTGGTGCATATTTTTCAGATATTGTTTAGAATAGACAGCTGTGTTTAGTTATTATTATATTTGCGATCATAACTTCACCCTAGAATTATGTTACTGGACCTCAGTTATGTAGGAAGAAGGAGATCTATTGGGCTAATGGTTAGAACGTGGATAAAGGACATTTTGGTCAGATTTGGGTGTGAGGCAGTATGTGTGCCAGGAGGGTTTACTTTAGTTAAGTACCTAACTAATTAGCCGATACAGGATTCCAGCCATAATTGGATTGCAATTCCCATCACTTCCAGCTCACAGTGTAGGTGTTGAGGAATGATAGAAAACCCAGTATCCTCTGAATGGTCACACATTCCACATCTCTGTCTTAAAATCAACATTTCAGTATTAGATGCCATTGTGTGAGAAGTTTTCTAGAGAAACTCAGGTTCTGTAATGTGCCAGCATAGTTCTAAACTCCTGACCAGCTTGTTCTGTTCATTAATTTACATTGTTATTGTTAGAAACACTCTACAGGGCAGACAAATGCATTATAGCTATGGACAGCCTGTCCATATTTTGAAGTCATATATAGATTCTTCCTTCCAAGTGTTCTTACTAATAAAAGTCTGATGAACAGAGTCTCCTTGGATAGTGTTGTTTCTATGGAATTTCTTCGTCAGGAATTTGCTTGGGAGACATATTTTTTTACTTTTGTTTTTAGATACAATACAATTTCCTGTATTCATGGAACCAATATCTGCAGGCTCACTTATTCACTTAGGGTCTCCCGAACAAGCTACATCCTCTTCCTAGTACCTCTGTCATTCATCCCATTGAAAAGAATAGGGTTTACTATTATAATACATCTACACAAAGTTTGGGAACATATATCCCACATATATGGGGATCATAATGTATTATATTTTTCAATGTGCCATTATTACTTGGACTCTTTGGGATACTACACTATAGTAAGAATAGTTTTGCAGGTGGTTATACTTCTTTTGAGGTTGCATGAAGGGCAATGGCAGGTCTAGCCAGTGCCACCCATTTTGCAGGCCAGTGCAGATCCTTATTTCTTACATTTGATTTGTTGGGTGGGGCTAAGTAAACTCAAGGCTAACTGTGGTATCGTTTATAACTACAATGATAAATGTTTACATTACACTAAAAGTGTGCAGGATTTTGACTATCATGTTTTGTAGCTTGTTTTTTGTTAGTAGTTCTGGAAGCTTTGACTAGAGAATGGCAGATAAATCTTTGAAATAATTGAGGATAGTAGTACTGCTAGGTCATTTCAAAAGTTGCTCAAATTAGCAAAGATCTGACTAAGTTTACATTAACTATTAGTTGCAGGTTGTGGGGTTTTTAAAAAAACAAAACAAAAATATATCCAGAGAAGGTGTCTCAACAGAAAAGAAAAATACCAATTAAAGAAAAATTGGTCAGATATTACATCAATCAAAAGAGAGAACAACAACACATTATTTCCAGGAATGCTCATAGGGATTTATCTGTGGGAGAGCATTTCCCAGACAACTAAACAAGCCTATATGAATTTATACATTCATCAGCCTGCAGAATCAAGTGATGACTTGCCTGGGTGCAAGAGCAATGAGACATCAAATGACGCAAAGAATTTATTTTTATATGTTAATCACCTTCACCTGAAAGTGCAGTAACTCTTAATGTAGCAATTATTGTGTTTACAAGTCTTTTTTAATCAGTGATGAGCCTCTATTATGTGAAATAACTCAGTAAGTTCAAAAATCATCCTCAAATTCACAGTATGCAAATTAGAAAATTATTGCACTGAGCCAGGGTTCTCAGCCTTTGATCCTCCAGCTATTTTGTTCTTCAACTCCCAGAAGTCTCCACCAGCATGGCTTTTTATGATGGATTCTGAAAGCTGAAGTCCAAAACATTTGGAAGATTAGAGGCTGAGAACCACGAATCAAAAGGGTGATGTGTGAGAGAGTAAATTTTGTAGAATTTAGAGAAAGCATAACATGTTTTCAAGATTTTTTTTACTTTACTGCCAGTCAATTTTAGTCTACTTCCTTGAAATAGTCAAATCTTTTTTGCTATTTATCTTGAACTTTTATATTTGAGGATCCCTTATTTGGAAAACCAAAATGCTCCAGAACTATCCACATGGGTGGCTGAGATAATACCTTGCTTTCTAATGGCTCAGTGTACACAAACGTTGTTTCATGCATAACATTATTAAAACATATATTAAATTACCTTATGGCTATGCGTATGAGATGTATATGAAACATAAATGAATTGCCTAGTTAGACTTGGGTCCCATCTCCAAGATATCTCATTGTGTGTGTGTGTGTGTGTGCACGCGTGTGCAGATACAGGTATTCAACAGAAATATTTTTCCTTAAATGGGATGAAAAACAAGGCAAATATCCTGTTAATGCTTAGCATTTCTTCATTTTTTTTGTAGGGCTGGGGAGCAGAGTACCATCGTCAGGACGTTACAAGTACTCCGTGCTGGATTGAGGTCCATCTGCATGGACCATTGCAGTGGTTAGATAAGGTGCTGACACAAATGGGTTCCCCTCATAATCCAATTTCGTCTGTTTCCTAAGAATCATCTCCACAGACTACCAATGAGATGAATAATGTTGCATGTGTGGCTAGTGGAAGTCTCACATGGGAGCCAACCTGAATTCCTGTATGTAGCTGTAAATATATTAATGTACATAGTATATCACCAGTGGAGTTTTTCATGTCATTACTACATGTTTACTAGCTAATAAGATGGTGGTATGTTGCATTCTGTTCTGTTCACTGGCAACGTTATCGAAATTTGGATTTAGCAAGCCTGTCTCTGGGTATGGAAAAGTACTAGTGTTGTTTGTACTCTGCAATAAATCATCTAAATAAACATAAATTCTACATCTTATGTACAATTTTAGAAGTAAGTAATTTGGCATGTAAAATGATAAAAACTGTCATGTTAGACAAGATGAAATACCATCTGGTCAACATTCTGTTTCTTAAGAACAGTCTGTGCATCTGGACCCTCTGAAGCAGAGTATAATGACTTTGGCTCTTCTTCATTTTACTTTTGGCCTCCTATCAATTGTTTTTAGTATTTACTGCTAAGCACAAGGGTATATTGTTTTTGAACACAAAGATTACATGTAGCTTACATTTCAGCTTTCTATTTGAATCGTTGAATTGTTTTTTCCTGCTTTTTGGTGAGTGGGAAGGCAATTTATTGGGATAAGGGAGAGTAATGAATGACAATGAAGTACCATATTTTGAACCACCAGAAATCATGCTGGTTCTTCATATATCACACATATCCATCATTTCTGAGATTTGATAAGACACGTCATATTCCTAGTCCATTCATTTTCATTTCTTGGTTTTATGAGAACTGCGCAGTGCAAAACTTATAATTTATTCGTTAGAAGTAAGTACATTGGCATGTAAAATAATATTGTAGCACCTTCAAAATGGAGTGAAACATTTTTCGTAATATAGCACTCTTTGGCAGAGAAGACTATAAAACTACAATTTCCAGGATTTGATTGCATTGAGCCATGGCAGCTAAAGTGATGTCAAACTGTATTAATTCTACACTGCAGATGCACCCTTGGTCTACTGCATTATCATGGAATACCAGTTTATTTTTGTTTAGGGGTTTCAGGAACCTAAATCCCTCCAGTGTTTTCTTTTGGTCATGGGGATTCTGTGTGGAAAGTTTGGCCTAATTCTGTCATTGTTGGGGTTCAATGGGTTCTTGATTGTAGGTGAACTATTAATTCAAGGAACTACAACTCCCAAATGTCAAGGTCTATTTTTCCCAAACTCCAGCAGTGTTGACATTTGGGCATATTGAGTATTTGTGCCAGGTTTGGTCCAGATCCATCATTGTTTGGAGTCCACAATGCTCTCTGGATGTAGATAAACTACAACTCCAAAGCTCAAGGTCAATGCCCACCAAATCCTTCCAGGATTTTCTGTTGGTCATTGGAATTCTGTGTGCCAAGTTTGGTTCAATTTCATTGTTGGTGGATTTCAGAATGCTTTTTGATTTCAGTTAACTATAAATCCCAGCAACTACAACTCCCAAATGACAAAATCAATCCCCTCCCAATCCCACCAGTATTCAAATTTGGGCGTATTAGATATTTGTGCCAAATTTGGTCCAGTGAGTGAAAATACATTCTGCATATCAGATATTTACATTACGGTTAATAACAGTAGCAAATTACAGTTATGAAGTAGCAACGAAAATAATTGTATGGTTGAGGGTCACCACAACATGAAAAACTGTATTCAGGGGTCACAACATCAGGAAGATTGAGAACCACTGGTTTAGGGTCACCACCTGGCTGACTCTGACCAAATCTTGCCCTCTTAGTAAGTGTCAATCATCCTCTCCCTGAATAACTGGTCTAAAAACAAAATATCTGCTGAGAAATTCTATCACTGATCACAGAATGTGAAAGCAGACAACTTAAAATCAAATTGAGGTTTAGCATCTCAAAATTTGTTTCTAGGAGACCCTGAGTAAAATCCTACTCCAAAATGAAATTATCAGTGGGTAAATTTCCCAGATGTTGCATGGATTTCTGCTGGAGTTATTAAAACTTTGATAGTTATAAGACAGCTGCTTAAAAGATGTGATAAGAGGGAGCCCTAGCAGAACATGTCACCTCCTAAAGCTGTGTTTTGGTATCCAACTGATACATTTTTTATCATCAGGTTATTTTATTATCACCAAGTCTCATAATCAGAGCTTTCATTAAAATATTTTCACTTATTTTTAGAAATAATAAAAGTAACTACTCAAACATTATCATAGGAATGACCATAGAAGAATAAGGTAGCCGGGGAGAGGGGGGCGGGATTGGTACCGAGTTGTATAACACTGTAGTGCAGATAGTCTTATTTCCATTGGTTGTGTTACACAGTAGGGCTCTGGCAAAATCAAGAACAGCAAACATGTACATAAAAGGGCTGGAGTGATGCTCCATTTAGAAGCCATGGTGAGGCAATACTATTAATGATGTTTTCAAGAAGCATATGAGATAGAAATATGCATCATTTGCAAATACATACTGATCTCTGGAAGATAATGGTGGTGATGATTATAATGATCATAATAGCCTTCATCTTTGCTGGTTGTTGGTCTTTGTTGTTTGAGTGCATAAGAGAAAATACCACTTGCAGGGCATCTTTTAAAGGCTTTCAGGAATGAACCTTGGGAATTGAGTGGTTGCACATAGCCAGGCATATTTCAAAGAGCAAAAGAGGAAAAGAAATTAACAATTATCCTGGTTTTTTTTTAAAGTAGGCTGGAATCTTCTTTGGGATTTATCGATTTACACATGTAAGAATCAGAATGGGTCAGTTTTGTAATATTGAGGGCTGTTGTCATGTTACTGTGTAGTAGAGAACAGCAAAATGTCCCCTGTGCATTGCATGCTGAATCCTATCATACACCATCTGGCACACTTGCTCATTTTCTGATACACGTCTTCTCAGTTCACTGTCAGCATTTCCCAGCACCTCTCTTTTTAAGCTAAGTATAAAGTTATATTAAGTAAAAGATGATACAGGATTCTGGAGAAATTATAATAAAAGACATGCAGGAGATAATTATAACTGGTGATCTTTTCCAGAGCTCACTGATGAACAGTGTTGTGGATAGGTTTTACAGTGACATTTCCATCTTTAATATAAATAAATTACAAATATCTTCAGGATTATTTCATTTTTCAAAACAACAGAACCCTATTGGCTCTACAAAGGCAAATGTGTCAAAATAAGAAAGGCTGCAGGAATGATAACTTCATTGGTGGCTCTAATCTTCATCAGTGGCCATGATCTAACAGTTTCTAAAGCCTGGCTTCTATAGTGTGCATATGTTATTCTTCCTCTCAAGGATTTCTTGTCAGATCAGGAAGAATCCTGACCCTGTGAGCAATTAGAGTGAGAGAGCCAGGACATAAATTACGAGACAACTACAAAACAGGCAGTGGTTTTTTTCCAGTTCTAAGTGAAAGTTCAAAAGTTAGAAGTGAACTGATCATTCCTCCTGATAGAGATACTAGTTGAAAAAACTGGCTCACTACCATTTTTTTAAATATAATACTTAGGTACAAAGGGTGTTGGAAGAGGGCAACAAAAAGGGCTGGAAGCTTTGGCTTAAAAGCTTTCCATTAATATTCAGTCTTTGCTAGAAGCGAAGCATCTCTTCCATCTGAACATTAGGAAGAACTTCCTGACCATGAGAGCTGTTCAACAGTGGAACTCTCTGCCTTGGATTCTGTTGGAAGCTCCTTCTTTGGAGGCTTTTGAACAAGCTGGATGGCCATCTGTCAGGGGTGCTTTGATTATGCTTTTCCTGCATGGCAAGGGGTTGGATTGGATGGCCCATGTGGTCTCTTCCAACTCTTAGGATTCTATATTTAAACTTTCAGCTAGAAGCAAAGCATCTCTTTCCTTTAAAAATCTCTTTTATCACTTGTAGTCTAGATACTTATTTCCAGGAGCTTTTTGAACTCCAGATGCTAATATATGTCTGGCTCTTGGCACATGCTCATTTTTGACAAACATTTAAGCAGATCCCAGACTTGGCATGTCAGATATTGACCATTCAGTTTTTTTTCAGCTAGCCTCAGCTGGCTGAGCCCCTAGCACTGTAGTGGCAGAGAGACAGCTCTGTCCAAAGTAGAACAGAGACAGGGTGAGTTTTTGGTGCCAAACTACTCTGGTAATATTTCAGGATTAATATTCTGCACCATCTGGTTGCCACACAGACCACCAAAGAACAAAATTGAACATGGTCCAAAGTACCATACATGTCTATTTTGACAAACTTCCTACAACTTATTTAAAAGGGGTATTGGAACCTGGAAAATACATTAATTCACCTAATTTCCATTTTTAACCAGAAAAAGGGAAAATCATTGGATATGGAGGAAAGCTTGAAGGCTGAAGAAAACACTTCTTGGTGTGCCGGTGTGCTAACATAGTTTTATCAATAAGGAATAATATACTGGTAATCCTTCATTTTCAAGGCAGACAGAGTTTACCAATAGGAACTGACAGCTCATAATCAGACTCACCCTTCCTGCTTTTTAACTAAATCAATGGTTCTCAACCTGTGGGCTGCAAGAACAAAAATCTGGTCCACGCACTTCCTTCCTCTATTTATTTTATTTCCGCTCCTTTCCGCAGAGCTGGCCATTTCATTGGATAGACCACATAAGCTCTAGATTGTTAAATATGGTTTTCTGTAGGCGAGCAGATGGCAACTACTGGCTGGCATATGTTTTGTATCAGAAACTAGAGCTGATGTGGTCTATCCAATGTAATTTTCTGAATCAGCACCCCAAATAACCAAACAATCCAAAGTTAACCAAAAATTGATTTGTAACCCTTTTGGTACTAATGTTGGAGAGTGGTCAAAGTGGGCCCTGTTCAAGTGGGCCCTGGTCAAAAAAAAAAAAAAAAAAGGTTGGGAACCACTGAACTAAATGAAGGATTTTGTCCATATGGAATCCCTAGCTTTCTGAGAGATGGCACTTGGTGCTGTACAAGGGTACTTCCAAGAGCCTGGAAAGCCATGAAATCATAGGTCAGGAGATGTCCTCAAAGGCAGTCTTGTTCAACTAATTGTCAGTTAAGGAAATCCACAGTTAAAGCAACCATGTTTAAAAACCTCCAGAAAAATAAAGTTCACTTCCCTCTGAGGCAGTCTTTTCTACTATCAAAATAGCTTTCACCATCAAGAAATTCTTCCTAGCATTTTACTGAAATCTCTTTTCTTGTAATCGAAATCTACTGGTTTCATTCCTTCCCTTTGAAATGGAAAAACCAGCATTCTCCATCTTCTATAGGACAAATATCTCAAGATGCTAAAAGATACCACTTTTCAGTCTTCTTCTAGAGTGAACATATCCAGTCCCCATAGACATCATAGACCCTTTACTATTTCTATCACATTCCTGGACAAAGCACTGTAGGTGAGGTTTGATGACAGCTCATTTGAGCAGAACAATATACTTCTGTTGTTGTAGCCATGAATTGCATTAGGTCCCAGACTTTTCCCTCCCTGTGGCATCATTATGTTGACTCATACTTGTCTTGTTTGTGGATCTGATTTATCCAGCCTTTACATTTATTTATTCTGGCTGAAATGCAGGTACTTTATTTGGACCAGGGTGTACAATCTGTTATAAATCATCTTGAAATATTGATTCTATCCTCTAAGGCAGGCATGGGCAAACTTGGTCCCTCCAGGTGTTTGGACTTCAACTCCCACTGTTCCTAACAGCCTCAGGCCCCTTCTTTTCCCCCTCAGCCGCTTAAGCGGCTGAGGGGAGAAAGGAAAGGGCCTGAGGCTGTTAGGAACGGTGGGAGTTGAAGTCCAAAACACCTGGAGGGCCAAAGTTTGCCCATGCCTGCTCTAAGGTATTAGCTAACTTTTCCAGAGCAGTGTGATTTTGAAATTTGGTAACTCAGTTTCCCTGATGTATGAAGCTAGTTTCCACTCCACCTGCATATTGAACAAGACCCCAAACTTTGCCACATTGAAGGTCTCTTTTAGACACCAACATACCAAGATGAAGCTAGAGACGCCTGGGAAAAACAAAACCAGGATCTATCCCAGACTTTTATCAAGCGTAGTCAGACACAAAGAGAGTAACTGAACATTCCACACAGAAATGAACCATGATTGCTGCTTAAAGTGCCTTTGAAAAACTTATAAAATGGACTGTTTTCTTCAGTATTCATTTCAGAATCCTCCTATAAAAATGACCCCATAAATAGTCCTTTTTGTGTCTCGATGTCATTGTGCAGCTATCAGTATTAAACTTAAAGCCTTCAGATGTGGTCATAAATATGTCATCCTTTAAGATGGTCTTCTTGAAAGATTTAAAAGTTGTTTACTAGAAAGGCTATTTATTGATGGCCAATTTAAGGAAAAGAAGACATAATTTATAATAGGCATTTATCTGTGTCGACAGTATAAAGTGCACTTTCAGGCTTCTTGTGGACAATCTTTATGTTCCATTGGGGGCTTACGGGCATTTAAGCCTGCTTTTCACACACAAAAATACATAACAATATTGCGGTGCTATTTTCTTACTAAGAAATCTGTCTGTAAAATAATACCCATAAGAAGAAGATAGATTAGCTACATTTGGTATTTTATGTTGATTGTTTTTAAACTAGTGATTATAAAGCAAAAGTCCAAAAGGTGTGGGTTTAGTTGCAGAATTAGATCATTATTTTCATCGGACAAAAGGAAATGTTGTCTGTGTTGGCAGATATCATCTTCACAATTATATTTTAGCAGTTCTTGGAAAGGAACATTTTAACATCAACAGATGGAGAAATGGGTGATGATAATAAATGTTATTCAGTTTATGCATGAGAAATAAGCATTTAATATGTTGTTGAAGGCTTTCATGGCTGGAATCACTGTGTTGCTGTGAGTTTTCTAAACTGTATGGCCATGTTCCAGAAGCATTCTCTCCTTATGTTTTGCCCACATCTATGGCAGGCATTCTCAGAGGTTGTGAGGTCTGTTGGAAACTGGGCAAGTGGGACCCAAACATGAATCAGTGAACATGAAAGGCACTGCACACTAGCTCACCAGAGAAGCCAGCCATAGCAGAGCACTTGACAACCTGGACACAGCATATTATTTGGGAACAAAGAAAGGCTGGACTACTCAAACAACTACCATGTCAGACTACACAGCGAAGCCATTGAAATCCACAAACATGTGGACAATTTCAACAGAAAGGAGGAAACCATGAAAATGAACAAAATCTGACTACCAGAATTTAAAAAAATAAGGAACGACACTCTGAAAACTGAGGAATTCCAGACAAGAAACAATCAGGGCCAGCTAACACCTTCCAACAGGATTCCCCAGGTAGGAAGCAGCCAGGCTTTGATGCTGCAAAGCTATTTGATGGCCAATTGCAACATTCATACTTGCCTCAGGCAGATAAGAGTTCTTTCTCCCACCCTGGACATTCCAGATATATAAACCCCACTTGCTCAGTTTCCAAGAGACCTCACAACCTCTTGAGGATGCCTGCCATAGATGTGGATGAAACGTCAGGAGAAAATGCTTCTAGGACATGGCCATCCCAGAAAACTCACAGCAACCCAATAAGCATTTAACCTCACAATGAAGGATTAAATCTACGGTAGTGGTCCTCAATGTTTAGCTTCTCGATGTTCGGTTTTAGTTTCTAGTATACCTGGTCCTTTTGTCCTATTTAAGGCATTTGTGAGTTAAAGTCAAGTCACTTGACAGGCCAAATGTTTAGAGGCATTGGTGTTTCCCTTTATATCCTCCATCCCAGCTTCTATATAAATAATCTGCCAATAAAAGCTGAATTCTGTGCACATGATGAAGTGGTTTATAGTCTACAAATGCCTGTGCAGAATACAACTTGTTAGTCTTTTTAAGATGCCACCATACTTTTGTTTGTCTTTGTTGCATCATGCTGCCATGGCTATCTCCTTAGAAATAATCTGTCAGAAAAAAATCCTGGATTTTCAAATTTAATGCAACTATTCGGGGGTTTTAAAAAGTGGTAACTATAGTTGGTAAAACATTCCAGCTTTCATAAATAGAATTTTAAAGTGCTGTTGTTCAAGGCAATGCTTCAGCATTCTGTGCTGGATCAGATCAGTGGTTCTCTTTAATATGATGTTCTGTTTTGAAGTGGAATACTGTGTCCAGTTTTGGGCACCACAGTTGAAGGGAGATGTTGACAAGCTGGAAAGCGTCCAGAGGAGGGCGACTAAAATGATTAAGGGTCTGGAGAACAAGCCCTATGAGGAGAGGCTTAAAGAGCTGGGCATGTTTAGCCTGCAGAAGAGAAGGCTGAGAGGAGACATGATAGCCATGTACAAATATGTGAGGGAAAGTCATAGGGAGGAGGGAGCAAGCTTATTTTCTGCTGCCCTGCAGACTAGGACACGGAACAATGGCTTCAAACTACAGGAAAGGAGATTCCACCTGAACATCAGGAAGAACTTCCTCACTGTGAGGGCTGTTCGGCAGTGGAACTCTCTCCCCCGGGCCGTGGTGGAGGCTCCTTCTTTGGAGGCTTTTAAGCAGAGGCTGGATGGCCATCTGTCGGGGGTGCTTTGAATGCGATTTCCTGCTTCTTAGCGGGGGGTTGGACTAGATGGCCCTTGAGGTCTCTTCCAACTCTACTATTCTATGATTCTATGATTCTATGATTCTATGATTCTATGGTCATCATTCATATCTTTCCTGAATCTGGCTATCAATCCTAGCCAGGTGCTTTAAAAAAAAATCCCATTGCTTCTAATAGTGGAACATTTCTGGCACTTCCAAGGATAACATACTCCTGAGCCAAGAGAGAGATCCAAAACATTCCTGTATCATCCTCCTAAAAACAGGATTGCATCCGAAAACAAAGTTGCTGACTTCATATAGTTATATGCATGTTTGTATGAGTCATAAAGCCTGTTGCTATACGTTGATACTCAGAAGTAATTCCTGACGAATTCTGTTGAGGTGACTCTCAGTAAAAATTGTAGCCTTAATAAAGGATTGTGGAACCACACTTAATTATGCCGCACATAAACCCACAGAAATGAATGAGTCTTACATGAGTTATTACTAAGGTGTCCCATTGGTTTCAGTTGCTCTACTTTAATCAGAATTAAATCTAGATCCAACCAAGTGTAAATTAATTTTAGGAAACATATTAAACTCAGGCTGCTAAGAGTTTGATTTAAATAGGTAATTTTGAATTAATGATTTAGTAATTACAACTTTGACCTCATCCTTCATGCAATAGTTTTCAAGAATTTATACTTAGCAATTTTTGTGTAATCTAGGTTGTTAGAAACAAGTTTTGAAGTGTGTAAAGTACAAGGTATTATAGGGCGGAGACTAAAAATGCTATAGATGGATTCTGTATAGCCATATGCATAACAGTGTGAAGTAATATATAGGGGACACTTAACATTCTATAAACAGATTCTGAAGGTTTGCTAGACCCATAGACCACGCTTGGGCAGTGAAGCTGCTTTCAGGTTGTACAGGACTGGAGAAGAAATGTTACTCATGATGTATATTTGCATAATTATTGTTCTGTAATCTATCAGATAATGTATGTTGCCTACTTTTGATAAAATACTTCGCAACAAGGAGTGTGTGAATATCAATACAAGCATTCATTGAAATCAAGATTAGGCAAACTGAACTCTTTCAGCCCCAGTCAACATGACCAATGGAGAAAAAGCATGGCAGTTGTAGTCTCAAACACTTGAATGACACCAGGTCGTGTTCTTTGCCAAGAAGCCCCTTTACAAACAACACAAAGTATTTGGCAGAACATAAATTTTCTATGTATGCTCTGTAGTCCACTTGCAAAGGGTGCCAATAAAAATGGCAGACCCCAGTAACTGACCAAAAAGCATTGTTCCCTGAAAGGCGTATTACAAATACGACATAGGAATCTAGACTGTCAGATGAGATGGTAGGTTATTTACACTTAAATGTTTCCTACCAAAAGAGGTACTAAAGCCAGCTGGGATTATTAGCCTTTACTCCCAAGCTCTTTCCATCATTCAAACCCATTAACACAGTTTTCATTGTAATGTTGTTAATGGATTCCTAAAAGAAAAATTGTTCCCCATTACAGGTCTCTGCCTTAATTCTGACACTGCAGTGGGTTACATCAGAACAATTTGGAAAAGTATAATTAAATGACCCACAGCCCCAGGAAAATGGGTAGAGACAATGGCACTTTGAAACTGCAGCAAATGTTGGCCTGATATGCTTTCAGTGAAAAAAAAACTTCCAACATAGCTGTGTCTCCTTTATGCATGCATCTTTAGACATTAAATGGTCTTTTTTAAACCCAATTCTTTTTAACATGGTACTAAGTGATACTGCGATGTAGGTTCTCTTTATTGACTTAATTTGTTTACTCATATGAAAAATGTTTACTGCTTTGATTTTAAACACTGTTGTGGAAAAATATGTCCTTGCTTAGCATTTTCTGATGTAGGAGGCTTCTACTTGGCCATGCATTTTTCCTATGGAAACTGGTCACTCAGCTCAAACATGCAACAAGTACAGATGTGACATCAATTTTAGATCTACCCAAATAAAATAGCCATTATCCTTTCAAACATCATCATGTGAATCATTGTTTAGAAAAATGAAAACCTAGAAGAGAATGTCTTGTGGATTTTGTGATGCTTCTCTTAATACTGACATCAATATAACAAGTTGTTTGTGAATATTTCTATGTGCCGATTCTTTCTTGTCCATCTTGCTGTACTGCCTCTTGAACAAGACTTTAAAACTCACAAATAAGGTGTAAATAAATTTGTCTAAGTTCTCTGAGTGTTTGTTCAAACCACAGGCCCTTTGTCTTGTCAAATTGTTTATGATGCTGTCTGTAATAAAGTATTTTCCCTGTGGTAGAACTTCATTCCTAAAGCATTAGAATACTTTATTAACAAATAGATGATTTTTCAACAAAAGGTCTAACAAATTTCTATATTTCATGGCTATGAAGAATGAATTGTAGTATGTATTCTGTAAGGTACGGGAAACTGCTCTAGAATGTGTGGCATTGATAAGGCTACATCTGTCCTTTAACCTTGAGAAAAAGGATAACAATTTTTAAGAGAATGCTAAATTATTAATACCCTGTACATAATCTTAATCTACATCCATACATGTGGCTTTGCAAGGTTCATAGCCAAGTTGACTGAGACAGCCATTTGGAAACACTCAAAAGCACGAGTTGTTCTGCAATCAGTTTCTACATTTTCTTTCCTTGCTATAACAACCAGAGCAAAGCTGCTACAAGAAATGTCTTTTATGTTCTTGTGAGACGTATTAATAGCACATTGTAGACAGATTAATATAAATATAGTACTGACACTTAGTACCTTTGAGTTAAGATTATAAAAATGTGCAGGTATCGGAAGCCACTCTAAAATCTGCATCAGATTTGCCTTACAAAAACCCCTACAATATAACTCATTAAAATTAAAAAGTTGAATGGCACAGGTGTTTGTTATCTGTAACTTAGTGTTTAAAACTGCTAATGAATAAATCTGACAAGCTGCCATAACAAATTTGTTTGACAAGAATGCTGCTTCTGTTTCAAGAGTGATGTCTTAATTGTTAATAAAGTTACTCTATAAACAAAAGGCTCAGTTTCATGTCAGTTTTTCATTTCCAGACTTCTGATTTCTAGAAAGACATTTCTATTGGAGAAGCAATAAATAACCTACCACAGAAATGGGGCAATGACAAGATTCACAGCAGCAGTTTGAAATAACTAAGATCAAATGTAATTAATGGATACAGAAAGATGTTTTTAATCAGAAAAGACCAAGCACTATTGTGACAATTTGTTTATATTGTCTTTATAGGACAGTTTATACTGTTCTTTATAGGATTGTTAGTAAAGCCAAGTTGCACACTTGAGCTTTCACATTATGCTTCCAGTTGTTACATGACTTTTAACAATAACAGTTGCTCTGTAACCATGAAGCAGACAATTTATAATTTTTATGATGAAAAATTTATTTCGTATCAAAAGTATTGCATAAATCAGTATAAAACTGATAAAAATAGTGGCTAAATATCTTTTAACCAAAAATGGGCAACAGCACCCACATTGTAGCCTCAAACAATTCTTCCTCTGTACATGAGGCAAGATATTGCAGACAAACATACAGATGCAGTTGCCTGTTCCGCTCCATAGTCGCACAATGTGGAGGATTCTTTTAGGTAGTGCCATTTTGCCAGGTTGCCTTTTGATCTGCCCACTCCACTTCTGAGGGGAAATAATGGGTTATTTGTGACAGGTATATGCAGGTGATTTGAAATGCACTACCCCACCCATTAGTTTTGTAATGGTTCATTATATATCTAAGAATATATAAGAACTGGAATATATGGCAGTGTGAACTCTGATAACCCAGTTCAAGGCAGATATTGTGGGAATTTCTGTCTTGATATTCTGGGTTATATGGCTGTGTGGAAGGGCCCATATAATCCTATTTTGTTGTGAGACAATCACATTTCAATTTATGTTTTATAATGTAATCATAATAGTATATTGCAGTGGAATTCTATACTGGGAGTGTCTTTAACAATTACATATTATGCATGTGTGTGTGTTTTTTAGATCTACATAAATGGATCAACCAGGGAGGGTTATTGAATTAAATACAATGATTAGAATTGTAGGTAATCCAACAAAAAACCAATGCACAAGAGAAGAACCAATGTACAATAGGACTGGAATACCAGCTGGGAAATGCTAATGGAACACACTCAACCGTCTCCGTTATTCATTGTTGCAATTCAGACAGGATTTCTTGGCTCCTCTGCTACACAGCTTAGTGTACATAAAATTATGTGCTGTACATTGTTATAGAGGATGCCAGCTGTTCATTTAATTTTTACAAGAAACAGAATAAGGATCTGGTTATAAATCTGTTTTATGTGTCTCATTATAGTACTAATTAATGGAAGCAAACTGAAATTGCTAACCATATTATGATAGCATAGAGGAAACTGGAGGGAACCAATCTGAACAGCATTTGATTATTTACAATAACCAGAACTTCCTAGGACAAAAAGACCAGTGTGAAGCCAAATGCACCCACATTATTTCACATTAAAACCAAGACTGTCAGTTGCTCCCTTCAGCCTAAGTTCTCTACCATTTCCTCTTGCTACTTCAACAGGTAAATTAGCATGAATGATATTGTTGACTTCTTTCAGAATAAGTGTTACCAAATTTCCCCGAAGTATATGACCATTAATTTCTCAGTATAAAACGATAACTGAAATGAATGGAGGTGAATCTATATAATTTCACATATCAGGCAAAGGTCTATTTGATGTAATGCCTAAATGGTTGCCTAAAGGAAACTCAGCAGGAGATCAGAAGTCCAACTGCACCTGCCACCTCTTCTCAGGAATTGATATATACAGCTGTGTGATAATCGGTACTAGAGATTTAATATCTTGACGAATTGATGGTTCTCATCCCCCAGTCAAATGGGAAGCCATTGTTACATGTTGCAGCTAGCAGCATAGTTTTTACCAGTTTCTAGGCTTCCATTCTCCAGGTGACCACGGTTTTTGTTATGAAAGGGAAGAAACTGCTGCTTTCTCCACCCACGCACTTTATCATGATTCCACTTGTTTGCCTTTTTTGCTAAGTTGAACAGCCCAAGATCTTCTAACGATTTCTCACATGGAATTACATACCCATAATCCAGATATTGTTGGAAGACTAGCTAAGACTGGTGAGGAATGATGGGAAACACATTTAGAGGGCCACACAATTCTCTTGCTTGATTACTTTGGTTGCCTTTTTTGAAACTTTCTCAGCTCTTCCAAAAAAAATCTTTAATAAACCAACTACATATGCTGGGAGAGCATAGTCTATAGTGCCAGCCAGGTATATAACTACAGGCAAAGGTATCAAGCTATGTTTTTAATTCAAGTGTTTGTATCACGTATCTCTATATCTGCTGCTGCCATCACTAAAAAGAACTCTGAAAATGGTCTCATGGCATTTTCTACTTGCCTTTAAAAAAAAAAAAGCAACCATTGAATTTTCACCTGTATATCTGCTCCTAGAAAAGTAACTGCCTCAATGCTTTTTTTGTTTAGTTAGCTCCAAAGTTAATTCGATTTCAAGTCCAAGGGATGTGTGTCCAACAAGTCTCACAAATTTATTATTTGCAAGGGAGCAGCTAGTCTTGAATATGACATGACTTTCAGGCACAAACTGCCACTTTTGATCAGAGAAATGTACTCTGGAACATTTAAGGAAACCAGATCCAATTGTTAGCAGCAAGGAGATACAAAATTCTGAAAAGTGTCAGTCACAATTTACTTCACAGTAGGATGCACCATAATGAGTATAGCAGACAGGGAAGAGTTTAAAAACAAATGTATTTAACTATTCTCTTCATGCAAAATTGAAAAAGGTTACTCACAAGTAAGCATCTAATTCAGAAATGGAAGAACAAACAAGCACCATGTATATTTTAAATCTGAGTATTTTATCACAGTTCAGATTTCCTTCCCTAAGGCAAGCCAGAAATACAAGGTTTATTTCGGCTTATCAATAGGCAAGACACCTTTTATATGACTGGATCCAGTCCATCATATTTCCAGTACATCCAGTGAAATAAGTATGACTTAATTTAGGCATTACTAACTCAAGTTACTTTATTTCAATTGATGTACTTTAAGTATGTCCAAGTGTGGACCCAGTCCAATATCTACAGTTGATAAATATTTCAAAAGTCTGATGTAAAAAAGTTAACTTAAATGACATTCTTTTAAAAAGTATTTTTTAAAAAGTCCTAAACATGTTCAAAGGTATGAAAAATTACAAAGATACAAAAATGATGTATCAATATATCCTTATAAGAATTACTTAGGTTCATCAATACAAATAAGTCATTTAAAATATAAAATTAATATAAATAAGCTTAAATGGAAAAATCACACTCATTTTTTTAACCATGTGTAAAAACAGTATGAAATTAACAACCTGGGACACATTAATTTATAATGCAATATAGAAACCAATCAACCAGAATGGCCAAAGGGACAAATCAATGCTGGAACAGCAACTGTTCCTCAACAAAGAAACAGTGATTGAGTTTCCCCCAGAAAACTGTAAACCCAGCATTCTGCATTGCCTTGTCCCTAAACCGACTAACAGATTGGCTCAAAGTTTACCACTTAAAACTTCCACAGAAAGTAAGTATTGCTTTCTTCAATGACAGTCATTAAAGAATAATGTTCTGCATGATATTAAATCAATTCACGCCATAAAGAACTGAGTAGTCAAACTGAGCTATTAATTTATCTTTCTGTAAAGCTCAACACAGTTCCAAAAAATTAATGCAAGGTTTCAATGGAACAAGGAGAATGAATAAAGCTATCAAAAGTATTTTCAAATAAATACAAGTCAAACACAATTCCTGAAACAAGCAAACAGGTTCCTCCAAGCTTTCTGACTTGTTTGGGAAACAAAAAAACAAAACAAAACACTGTCTACAATATCTGGAGCAGTTTGATGGTCTGTCATCCAAGTCTTGCTTTGATCTCAGATGCTGACGTGAAGCTAAGTTGAGGGGCTTTACTGCCATCACGCTGAAGCGCCTGAAAACTGTTGTTGCCTTTGTTCCAAAGCCTGTTGACTTAGGAGTTGCTGCCGTTTTTGCAGAAAGTGTACAACTTCAGGACTTCTCAGAAGTGACTAGACAGATAAGAGACCTCAAGTTAAACACTGACTCCAATGCAGACTTTTTAATGTGTTTAAATTATTTGTTATTGTAAAACTGTTGTTTCAAATCATTTTATTTTAAGTAATTTTTATTAAAATACCTTATAACATATATAAAAGTAGTAAAGGGAGGTAGAAGGGAGGGAAGGAGGGGAGAGAAAGAGAAACATCATAGCTAAAGAGAAGAAGTAAAAAAAGAGAAAAGGGTATGGGGGTAAGTATGGGAGGAAAGTTGACTTCCAATCTGTTATCATAGTCCTTTTCTTCTCCTATCTGTGTTTCTTGCTTCAGCTTTCCCTCCTCTGGAGAGCAATTTTGGTTTCATCCATCAGTCCCTCTGTCCATTTTATTTTTTCTTGTTTCATATATTGTAGTAATGGTGACCAATCTATTGGGTTTTTTACCCGGGAGATCCTGACAGTATTTGAGTTTATTTATAATTATAATGTATCCATTTTTTTAAAAATCCATTGATCTGCTGTTGGTAATTCTTCTGTTCTCCATTTCTGGATATATACTATTCTGGCTGCTGTTGAGAGGTATGTAAATAATTTCTCTTTTTCGTGACTTATTTCAAAGTCTATAATTCCTAATAGGAAATATTTAGGTCTAATTTGAAATCTTTTGTCTGGTAGTATTTGGATTTTCCCTTGACTGCAAGGGCCCCTATCTTTATTTTGTAAGAAACAAATATCCATGGACCCAAAAATTCAGGTACTTGTGAAAAGTGCTAGCCTTCATAAGATTTCAAGAGAAAAGGCAATATTTGAGGATGGAAAAAGAAGACAGGTAAAACATCTTCCTTCTCCATCCTCATATATTGCATTTTCTTTTGAAATCTCATGAAGGCTAGCATTGTTCACAAATCTCAGCCAGCATACATACTAAGAGGATATTTCTGCAACTCTGTTTTTTAAGATGTTAAAATATGAAGCTTCCAAACTTGAACAAAGCATCTACAGGACTGCTAGAGGCATGCATTTGCTGATTTGATGCAATTCATCCCCCAATCAGAACCTGCACAATCAAGGTACCATCAGGTTGTGCTGTTTTGTGACTAGCAGCATTCATCCTCCGAAACACTGTTGTAGAAAATAACTGTAAAGTCCACATTGGTTCCTGATGCATCAAACAAACAAATAAAAATCAGCATTTCTGCTATGCAAAGGTCTCAAAAAATAATAAAAAGAATTCATATAGGTTTCTTCATTCAAAGATCAGAAGCTCTTACCAGTCTTTTCTGGTTCAATACTTGTTCCAAAAGTGTAGGTTTTGCTGGACGATCTCCCACGGTTCCTGTCCTTTGTTTTGATGCAGAAACTGAATTTTCAGTGCAATCCTAAATGCATAGAGAGAGAAAGAGATGGGGAAAAATATTGTAATGTTTCATTAGAAAAAATAATTACTGGTGGAGGGGGGCACAATTTCTAGAAATTATGCACAACTGGGTCCCTACAGATTTATTATTTCAGCCCTTTCAATCACTCGAATATCCTGAAAGTCTAAACATTGTTTATTTATTCAATTTATATTCTACATTTCTCACATAAATGGGACACAAAGTAGTTTGGAAATTAAAAGTACACTGGATCAATAAAACTTTAACTCATTTAATTGAATATCAAAGATTAAGTTTTAGCAATCAAAAAGACACTAAATCACTATTGAAGGGCAGAAAAATCAGTTATTGTACAACAGATATTTCATACTGTTACCATATAAAACACCATGTCTGAACTACAAATTTAAACTAGTTAACTTGAATATGGAATCATGAGCTGATTGAAGCCCATGTTTTTGTGACAGAAATGGTTCAAAGCAAAAAGCTCTCTGGTCACCAGAGTCCACAAAAGTCCCATGTCAGGAAGTCTGTGAACTACAGTATTTACAATTTATAGTATAATCCTAGAAAGAAAGAAAAAAGCCACAAAATGAACTTTGCTATTTGTAAGATTGCACTACAATTACTCTGCATTTCCAAGTATTTTGTAGTTATATGTCTCTGCTGCACACCTTGTTATTGCAGATAGTCAAGACAACGTATTTTTGGTGTACAACTCTTGGAAACTAACACAGTGTTGCACCCAAGCAACTATAAGTATAAGGCAGCATGAAGAACAAATCTACCCAAACAATTATTATATATTTTCCATTGTGTCACTATTTTAGTAGAGGGTGGGAATACTGTGGATGTCATTTATCTGGATTTCAGCAATGCATGTGATAACTTTTGATATTTTTGATTCACAAACTGATGAAATGTAGACTGGATGTAGACTGGATGTAGACTGGATGGGAACAATGTAATTAGATAACAGAACCAAGTCTAATGGTTTCCGTTATTGCTGTTTTTAAATTGCTTATATTTTAGCTTGTTTTTGTAAGCCACTCTGAGCCCTGGGGGAGTGTTTTTAAGATGTTTTTTTAAAAGCTATTTTAAAGATGTTTTTAAATTGTTAGATTTTAGCCTTTCTTGTAAGCTGCCCCAAGCCCTAGGGGAGTGGCGGCATATACGTTTAAATAATAAATAAATAAATAAAGTTACAAATAGGTTGATTTCAGCAGGAACTTCTTAACAGCAATGACTAGAAAAGTAGTGCCGTCTCCATCTTTGGATGTCTTCAAAAACAGGCTGGACAGCTACCTACAGTGGATGCTTTAGTCAGGGATCCTGCATTGTGCAGGTTGGACTGGAATGGCCCATGAGACCCCTTCCAGCTCTATGATTCTTTATGTATAACTATCAGAAAGTAGCTACCAACAAAACTGTGCATTATCACAAAATACAAAAAAGTGTTGATTTCACCTAATTTATTAATATATCATCAATACTTTTAAATGACACAACACACGTTTCTATCTTTACGAAGGGCCACAGTTCCAAAGATGGGTTTTTGGGGTTTTTTTGCCATCTCATCCAGTCAATCATTCCCACAGATTACGGACAATGTTGCTAATTTTGTGCAACTGTCATTGTTGCTCGTAGACAGATGATAAAACAGTAATAGAAAATGACACTAAAGACACATGGATCATGTAGAAACCTTGGGCTCAGTTGAGAGTTACCTTATGCATGGTTGCTATGATGATGATAATGATGATGATTATTAAATGAGAATTTTATGTATATGCATTGTACAGGTTGAACATTTCTTATCCAGGATTCCAAAATACTCCAAAATTATTCACATGGTTGAGACACTACACTTGATCTGAGTCAAAAGGCTGAGAAGTGGAGACAGTGACAACGTTGGTTTTTTGATGGTTCAACATAAACACACTTTACTTCACTCACAATCTTATTAAAACAATTCTGTATAAAGCTATGCATATAAGGTGTGTGTGAAACACAAATGAATTTCATGTTGATACTTGGCTTACAGCTCCAAGATACTATGTACATATATGCAAATACAGGTATTCCAAAATCCAAAAAACTTCTTGTCCCACACATTTCAGATAAGGTATTCACAATCTGTATTTTATGTCACCTTAAGGCATGATAATGATAGTTATTCATTATTTTACCTACCTCTCTACAAGGATTGAGGCAAGTGGCAGTTACACATTATGAACCATCAGTTAAAATATATAAAAATGATATTGATAATATATTAATACTATGACAATAACAGAATAATAATAATAATAATGGAGAAGACAATTCTATAGGTAATCTGGACCGACACCTACCCTTCATTATTCAACTTAAATAATACTATGCAACATGATTTTTGTGTTGCCAAAGGCTTTCATGGCCAGAATCATTGGGTTGCTATGAGTTTTCCAGGCTGTACGGCCATGTTCCAGAAGCATTCTTTCCTGACGTTTCACCTGCATCTATGGCAGGCATCCTCAGAGGTTGTGAGGTCTGTTGAAAACTAGGCAAGAGGGGTTTATATATCTGTGGACCACTCTAACAACTATCATGTCAGACTACACAGAGAAGCCATTGAAATCCACAAGCATGCGGACAATTTCAACAGAAATGGGGAAACCATGAAAATGAACAAAACCTGGCTACCAGTATTTTAAAAAAACTCTCAAATTTGGACAGTAAATAAAGAACAACACTCAGAAAACAGGAGATTTCCAGAAAGAAAACAATCATGGCCAGCTAACACCTCCTAACAGAAAAATTCACCTGGGCAGTAAGCAGCCAGTCCAATGCTAATCAAGGTGATCAACTGCTATATTAATACTTGCCTCAAACAGACAAGAGTTTTTTCTCCCACTCTAGACTTCCCACATATATAAATAAATCCTTTTGCCTAGTTTTCAACAGATCTCACAACCTCTGAGGATGCCTGCCATAGATGCAGGCAGTGTCAGGAGAGAATGCTTCTGGAACAGGGCCATACAGTCTGGAATACTTACAGCAACCCAACATGAATTTTGTTCCTAGGTTTATAAATACATTTCCTACTTGGTTCTATCATAAACACATGGAAAAAGTTTCTGGAGTAGATCAACTACTTTCAAAGTAAGTATGGTACAATTAAACAAAAAATAACATTCAAACCAGGAACAGACATTTTTGAAATTTTGTTACAAAGTGTAATTGGGGGATTTGAATTAAAAAATAAACCCATCTTTTTCAGAGGATGCAGAGCAAAGAGAAATAAGAGGAACCAAGTAGATTGACTGTGGTTAGCTGAAGTGGCCCTCTGTCATGTGCCTGGGAAATAAAGGTAGTGGAGAGGATTGCTTGTTGCTAGGGGACAAGTGTATAAGGGGAAGGGAGGGAGGGGGAAGGATGGGAGAAAAAAAGAAAAAGGAGGGAAGGAAGAGAAAGGAAAAGAAATAGAAAGTGGGAGGGAGCCAGCCTAACTCCAGGCACTCTCTAAACAGCCGCTGAGAGGCTCTCCCGCCATCTTTAACTGCCATTCCAATGGCCGCTGAGTGGGAGGGAGCCAGTCTATCAACCAGGCACTCTCCAGCAGCCAGAGAGGTCTCCCATCATCTTTAACTGCCGTTCTTTAACTGCCATTCCACCAGCCACTGAGTGGGAGGGAGCATGTCTACCAACCAGGCACTCTCCAGTGGTCGCAGAGAGGCTCTCCCATCATCTTTAACTGTTCCGGGATGGCCTTTTCCATCTGCTGCTTGGCTGACTAGTGTTCTGCTAAAGGCCTGATTCCATTGGGGCACCTATGGTCCACGCAGACCTGACCACTGGCAAGATGAGCTCTGCTGCAACCCGACTGGCGGCTTCCCTGAGCTGTGCTCCACTCGGCCTTCCCCCCACTGCCCAACATCAACCTGGAGAGGTTGGTACAGCAACCTCTACCATCGCTACCATTTCTCATTATCAAACTCTACCATCGCTACCATTTCTCATTATCATGACCTCGCTGCTAGTTAGCCATAGCCCAAAGTTACTTTGAGTCATAGACAGGCCTGTAGCAAGGGGGCGGTTTTAGGGGTTCAACCCCCCCCCCCCCGAAATTTTTCAGGTTATAAAAAAACCCTGGTTTACTCATGAATTTTAACTGGTTAACCAAATCCCCATGCTAAGTCTAGGAGACACAAAACATTAAGAGTCCCTCCAGGCACTATCTCAAGCAGATATTGACAGGTTTGTAGCGGGGAGGGGTGTGTGCTAGGGGTTAACCCCCCCCCCCAAATTTTCAAACCCCCTCCCGAAATTTTTTTCTGGCTACGGCCCTGGTCAGATACCTTATAGGATGACAGTAGTGGGGATTGTTACCAACCAGCTCCCCTTTAACCACCAACTTAATACTGAAACCGGGCTTGGCGCCGCTGACTTCTCTGCTGACGCTCAACTGTTGTCTCTGTTTCTCCTGGGCTTGAGGACTTTTGGTTTGTTTTCAGATTTTATTTAATTTCTATTTCTTTATTTATTTTGTGGAGGCTTCTCTTAATTTTCTAGCTAGCTAATGTTTATCACTGATGACTGATCTTAGAGAAATATACTGTTTAGTTGAGGAGTCTCCACAATAATTGTAATTGGCTCCTGACAAGTTTCCGGGCCCAATTCAAAGTGCAGGTGATTACCTATAAAGCCCTATACTCTTTGGGTCCAACCTATCTCCTTCTACAAACCGGTGCAGGAATTGAGATCTGCTGGGGAGTCCCTTCTCTTGGTTCCACCACTGTCTCAAATACAGTTGGTGGGGATGAGAGAGGGGGCCTTCTCAGTGGTGACTTTCCAACTCTGGAATGCCCTCCCTAAAGGTATTAGATTAGCCCCCACTCTTCAAGGCTTTCAGGTGAGTTTAAAAACATGGCTCTTCAGACAGGCCTTTGATCCTGAGTAATCTATGGTCAGCTTGATGAATCACTGTTCTGCACGTGGACTGATACAGCAGATAGCCTGCCTTCCGCAGGTTCTACTGCATTTTAGGAATTTTTATAATTTTATACTTTTACATTTTAATATTTTTACAAGGAGCCCCCGGTGCGCAGCGGGTTAAACCAATGAGCTGCTGAACTTACTGACTAAAAGGTAAGCGGAACGAATTCAGAGAGTGGGATGAGCTCCTGCTGTTAGCTCCAGCTTCTGCCAACCTAGCAGTTCGAAAACATGTAAATGTGAGTAGATCAATAGGTACCGCTCCAGCAGGAAGGTAACAGCCGGCCAGATAACCCTGGAGGTGTCTATGGACAACGCCAGTTCTTCGGCTTAGAAATGGAGATGAGCACCTACCGCCAGAGTCTGACACGATTAGACTTAATGTCTGGGAAAACCTTTACCTATGCTTTTACAGTTTTATTTATGGGATTTTAAATGCGCTGTTGATTTTACTTATGTCTTTGTATTTATACTTGTGTTTATTTGCAGCATTTGGAGTGCTTCTGAGAGCCGCCCCGAGTCCCTTTGGGGAGATGGTGGCGGCGTACAAATAAAGATTTATTATTATTATAGGTTTTAAATGTTTTTAATGCTTCATCTTTATTTATATCTTATTTCCAGATGTTATTATTATGCTTTGTGTGATTTTTGTCATGTATTTTATGTTAAATGTGCTTTGATTTGTATTGTATTATAGTAATACATCGTGTATTTGCAGTGTGGCACTTAAGTGGTGAAATTGTTAGCCGCTCTGAATCTCCTTTGGGGTAAGAAGAACGGGGTAGAAATACACAGTAAATAAATACAGTAGAGTCTCACTTATCCAACACTCGCTTATCCAACGTTCTGGATTATCCAACGCATTTTTGTAGTCAATGTTTTCAATACATAGTGATATTTTGGTGCTAAATTCGTAAATACAGTAATTACTACATAGCATTACTGTGTATTGAACTACTTTTTCTGTCAAATTTGTTGTATGACATGACATTTTGGTGCTTAATTTGTAAAATCATAACCTAATTTGATGTTTAATAGGCTTTTCCTTAATCTCTCACTATCCAACATATCTGCTTATCCAAAGTTCTGCTGGCCCATTTACGTTGGATAAGCAAGACTGTACTGTAGATTCATTCAATAGAGTCCCTTTGGGGAGATGGTGGCGGGGTACAAATAAAGATTTATTATTATTACTAGCTTTGCCTGGCCATGAGTTACTGTGGCTTATGTTGGCCAGGTAGAATAGCAGTGAATAGCCTTGCAGTCTCAAAGCCTGGCCGTTTTCTGGAGTAGCTGGAGCTTTTTGTTGTATGAATGTAGAGGCATGGATGAGGGGTTGTGCTGCCAAGTTTAGTGTTTCTGGGATGTGTAGTTTTGTTGTTTTGTCCTAGGCCTAAATTTCATTACCCTTTTATATAGATTGGTTTTTAATGCTTAATCTTAATTTGTATCTTATTTCCGGACGTTCTTATTATGCTTTGTGTGGGTTTGTCATGCCTTGCCGCCCTATATGAGAGCCATGCGTGAGTTAGGGCCTTTTACCCTAGCACTTAAGACCTGGCTTTTTACTAGAGCTTTTGATCTATGTTAATTTTATCAGTATTTGTATGTATGTATTTTTATCCTTTACAATTTAGCTTGTAAATCGCCTAGAGCATCTTGGATGGAGGGCGATTAATAAGTAATTAAATGATGATGATGATTTTATGTTAAATGTGCTTTGATTTGTATTATATTATATTTATACACCTTGTATTTGCAATGTGGCACTGAAGTGGAGAAACTGTAAACCGCCCTGAGTCCCCTTCGGGATGAGAAGAGCGGGGTAGAAATACAGTAAATAGATTCCGTCAAAGGCTCAGGCCCCCCCTGGCAAAGCCGCCCTCACCTCGTTGCGCCCGCCGCTCCCCGGGGCTGTTCCCGTGGGCGCCGCGGCTCCTGGAGACACAGAAACGGAGGCAGGAGCCGAGACAGGGCCGCCTCCTCCTGAGGGCGCGGCTGCAACTGCTGCTGCTCCCCCTGCAGGGCCGCCGCCGCCGCCGCCGCCGCCTCCTCCCGCTCCCGCTCCGCTTCCCAGGGCCTGGTCGCTCTTCTTGCGCTTGTACTTGTCCTTGTACATCTTGTTCCGGTGCCTCTTGCACATCCAGGGCTTCCGCTGCTTGGCCACCTGCGTGGTGGTCTCGCGGCAGCCTTCGTAGGTGCAGCTCTTGCATCCCCCGGACTGGGCCCCGCTCTCGTCCTCGTCCTCCAGCTCCTCCAGGCTGCCGCCTCCTCCTCCGCCGCCTCCCCCTCCGGGGCTCCCCGCGCTGTCGCCCCCGCCGCCCCCCTCCGCCTCGGCCGCGGGGCCCAGCTCGTAGAAGAGCACGAGGCCTCCCTGGGCCGAGGCGGAGGAGGGCGGCGGCGGCGTCGCCTCGGGGGCCTGGGCGTTGGCCGAGCGGAGGCCCTCCGCGGCCCCGCCTCCCCCGCCGCAGGGCTGCATCACCAGCAGCGTGAGCGCCTGCGGCGGGGAAGGGGCCGAGGAGGAGCGGAGAGCGGCGGCGTGCTTCCCCGAGGCCTCCGTCCCGCCCCAAGGGCCTCGCAGCCGGGCCTCGCAGGGCCCTCGGCTGCCACAGCAACGCCCGGCGGAGCGCCCACGGATGACAGCTTGCCCCCGCGACCACGCAATCGCGCAGGCGCGCTCGGCACCGCTTCCTCTTGCGCCCCGGAAGCTCCCGGAGTGCGCAGGCGCTGAAGCGGGGCACAGACGTCACGCACCCCATGCATGACCGCTACTCTTTGGAGTCACGTGGTTAGATGTTGGCTAACCAAAGGGGGTTTTTTTGGACTTCAACTCCCAGAAGACTCTGCTATAGCAGACAATGGCAAGGCATTCTGGGAGCTGAAGTCCAAAACAGCAAGCAAAAGCTTGAGAGTATTTGACGCTTTCAGACTAGTGACGTAAGAAAGCGCATGCGTACGGCTAGGAGGGCGCTTGAGCGTTCAAGGCGGCATAAGGGGAAGCAGGAAATGCACTCCTCGCTCCACTTGGGTGCTTTTTTGTCTTTTGCTGGTTTGATTAAAATGTTCCCCCCTGGGAATCTCTAGGTCGCCCAAAACAATTCTATGGCCAGCTTCCAGCTTGAGTTGGCCATAAAATCATGCTGGAAGACCTAGAAACCCCCCAGATGTCTTTATTCTCGGTTTTCTAGCTTAGAATCATAAGAGTTGGAAGAGACCTCTTGGGCCATCCAGTCCAACCCTCTGCCAAGAAGCAGGAAACCCGCATTCAAAGCACCCCTGACAGATGGCCATCCAGCCTCTGCTTAGAAGCCTCCAAAGAAGGAGCCTCCACCACATTCCCTCTGGGGCAGAGAGTTCCATTGCTGAACAGCTCTCATAGTTAGGAAGTTCTTCCTAATGTTCAGGTGGAATTTCCTTTCTTGTAGTTTTAAGCCATTGTTCCGCGCCCTAATCTTCACAGCAGCAGAAAACAAGTTTGCTCCCTCCTCCCTATGACTTCCCCTGACATATTTATATATGGCCAGGCATGTAGCCTTGAGGGGCTTCAGCCCCCCCCCCCCCCGAAATTCTCAGGGTGGTCTGCGAGAAGGCCTTACATTTCTTATTTAAACTGTTATTATTTAAATTTATTTAAACTGTATCTGAGGAAGCCTCTCAGATACTGGACCAGTGCTTGGCAGCTGTGATGGGCTGGATGAGGGCGAATAAGCTGAAGCTTAATCCCAACAAGACAGAGGTCCTCCAGGTCAGTTGTATGTCCGATCGGGGCATAGGGTGGCAACCTGTGCTTGACAGGGTCACATTCCCCCTGAAGGCGCAGGTCCGCAGTTTGGGGGTCCTCCTGGACTCAGTGCTGACGCTTGATGCTCAGGTGTCGGCCGCGGCCGGGAGGGCCTTTGCACAATTAAAACTTGTGCGCCAACTGCAACCTTACCTCGTGAAGCTTGAAAACCTGGCTCTTCACTCAGATCTTTGGATAAAGATTGCTCATCCCCATAACAATCTGGTATCCGTGACAGTTTTTGTACCAATTTGCACTTTTTACCTTTGTCCACTTGATATAGACACAGGGTCTACTCCCATCCCAATTTGCACTTCCAAGAATTTGCAGCACTTTATCAGTCACCTTGTGTTTACAATATTTATATGGTGCACTTTACCCAGTCTACTTTTGCAACCTCTCCGTTTTAATCCATGTTTTTATTAGTTTTTGTCATTTATTTTTATTGGGTAGTGTTAAAATTTTTATAATTGTGCATGTCTCTTGTCTATTGTGTTTTATATTGCTATTGTTTTTATTCGGGCTTGGCCCCATGTAAGCCGCCCTGAGTCCCCTTTGGGGAGATAGGTATACAAATAAAGTTGTTGTTGTTGTTATTATTATTATTATTATTATTATGTTTATTCATATTATGATCTGATCACCATGCTCAATATATATGGGATATATTGAGGGGGTCTTGGGATAACAATACAAAAGGTATACAAAAGCCCTTCTCATAACTGATAATTGTCCATGTGCTTTACCTAGGCCTTGGTCATTCCATGCACTTTATTACCTTTAGTCATTCCCATCCCTAGTCACTGAAGAATATGCATTTTCAGATTTCCATTCCCCTAAAAATGGCCCCTGGCCTATTGTGCTTGACTACGGATTGGGATTACTGTCTATGTTTTAAACTATTTTAACTTTTGTAAAATGTGTTATATTGCGATTTTATTATGTTACTGTTTTTATTGATGTAATACTGTTTTGGGCTTGTCCCAGTGTAAGCCGCCCTGAGTCCTTTGGGAGATGGAGCGGGGTATAAATAAAGTTTTATTATTATTATTATTTATTGTCAACATCTCCCTTAAATTGTGATGCCCAGAATTGGACACAGTATTCCAGGTGTGGTCTGACCAAGGCAGAATAGAGGGGTAGCTTGACTTCCCTGGATCTATATAAAATACTCCTATTTATGTAGGCCAAAATCCCATTGGCTTTTTTAGCCACCGCATCACATTGTTGGCTCATGTTTAACTTGTTGTCCATGAGGACTCCAAGATCTTTTTTACATGTCCTGCTGTTTAGCCAGGCATCCCCCATTCTGTTTCTTTGCATTTCATTTTTTTCTGCCGAAGTTGAGTATCTTGCATTTGTCCCTGTTGAACTTCATTTTGATAATTTTGGCCCATCTCTCTAATCTGTTAAGATTGTTTTTTATTCTGCTCCTGTCTTCTGGAGTATTGGCTATCCCTCCCAATTTGGTGTCATCTGCAAACTTGATGATCATGCTTTCTAACTCTTCATCTAAGTCATTAATAAAGATGTTGAACAGAACATGGTGGTATTGTGCTCCTAACCCCACTGAATGTAGAAACCTGACTGTATTATTCAACTCCCACAGTTATGTACATAATAATAATAATAATAATAATAATAATAATAATAATAATAATAATTTATATTTGTATCCTGCTTTTCTCGCACAATGGGACCCAAAGCGACTTACAACATATTAAAAGTGACTCATGTCAAAAACAGCATATACAACACATAAACCATATTTACATCAATAAGCATTTAAAACCAAATACATTATTCTAGAGCCTCATCGGACCATATCATATCCTACATTCGGTGAAGTAACTGAAACATTTCTGTTCTATCGGGCCTTTTTACAGATTGATGCGTGTTGAGCTGCTAATGTTGTGTGTTTTGTTTTGAAGATTTTTTATAGTATTGTAAGAAAAAAAACCAATTTAATACATCGATTGTTTAGTGTTTAAATGTATGCTTTTATTCTTATTTTAATTACTATTTTAAACTTATATTGTTTTTAATGTGCTTTTAGCCATCTTGAGTGTTAATATGATACAATGACATTTTAAAAAAAATGTGAATTCAATACTATATGTATGTGTATGTGTGTTAAAAATAATTAAACCCTTTGTATCATTAACACCATTACATATTTAAATGCATTCCACCCCAATCACAGTATCCACAGGGACTAACCCAAAATCGTTGTTTTCCATGGGCTGACTATAGCAGGCACGGGCAAACCTTAACCCGCTAGGTGTTTTGGACTTCAACTCCCACAATTCCTAACAGCTGGCTGTTAGGAATTGTGGGAGTTGAAGTCCAAAACACCTGGAGGGCCCAAGTTTGCCCATTCCTGCAAGAGACAGCCCATGGAAGCAAGTAGCCTATTCCCTGAGCAAATAAGAAGGAATATGAAGGAACTTTACAGCCTAATTTTTTTGGCATCCCAACATTGAGCGTAGGGGACCCAATCTGAGGTTGGGACTTATTGCAACATTAGTCAAAGAGTCTGAAAGCCAGCCCAGAGATAGTTGTTTGAAGATTGGATTAGGACTCCAAGGAACTAAGGGTGCATCTACACTATAGATTTAATGCAGCTTGACACCACCTTCTGCCTATGCCTGTACAGCAGGGGTGTCAAACCCATTTTCAGCAAGGGCAATGTCAAAGGGCCATTGAATCCACGGATGGAGAATCCATGGATACACAGGACTAACTATATATATATCTATATATATAGATATATATATAAAGGTAAAGGTAAAGGTTTTCCCCTGACGATAAGTCCAGTCGTGACCGACTCTGGGGGTTGGTGCTCATCTCCATTTCTAAGCTGAAGAGCTGGCGTTGTCTGTAGACACCTCCAAGGTCATGTGGCTGGCATGACTGCATGGAGCGCCGTTACCTTCCCGCCGGAGCAGTACCTATTGATCTACTCACTTTGCATGTTTTCGAACTGCTAGGTTGGCAGGAGCTGGGGCTAACAGCGGGCGCTCATTCCGCTCCTGGGATTTGAACCTGACACCTTTTGGTCCACAGGTTCAGCAGCTCAGCGCTTTAACGCACTGTGCCACCAGGGGATATATATATATACACACACACACACCCCTAGTGGTAGTCATATTTAATTTGTACCCTATTTGGGTCCCCAGATGTTATTGAATGACAACTACCATCACTTTTGATTATCCGCAACACAGACTGGGGATAATGAGAATTGCAACCCCAACAGCACTTGTGGTCCTGGGGTGGGGGAAAGTTTAATGTCAGGCATCATATTCACAAGCCTTGTATTTAAATTCAAATCCGAGTATCCTGGTTAAACAACAAAATGCATCCTTCCAGATGTTACTGTATCACAACTCTCATCGGCTGTAGTCAAAATATCCAGCATTTGGGGGGCCACATAAAATGACATGGCAGGCCGGATTTGCCCGCAAACTTTGTGTTTGACACATGTGAGCTAAGGGAACCCCATTTGGGTTTGAGACCCACAGTTCAAGAACCAGTGAGTTAAACTATAAAAACATAGCATTTAGCCTTGGTGGTTCATAAAAATGGAAAGTTAATATTAGTTCTGATTGCTTCATTTACAAATAAATAGGGTTGATACAATAGTTCAGAATCATCTCAGCCCACAAGTTTTTTGGGCCAATAGTCATTAAAAGATGTGCATTAAGTACCAGTCATAGATAATTACAGCTTATTTTTCAAACACACACACCATATTTCCCTATCTGTAAAATAACATAAAACTACTACTGTTGTGTGCCTTCCAGTCATTTCCAAATTATATTTACCTAAAGGCAATCCTATTACAAGATTTTCTTGGGAAAATTTGTTCAGAGGGAGTTTAGAATCCTAGAATCATAGAGTTGGAAGAGACCTCATGGGTCATCCAGTCCAACCCCCCTGCCAAGAAGCAGGAAAATCGCATTCAAAGCACCCCCGACAGATGGCCATCCAGCCTCTGTTTAAAAGCCTCCAAAGAAGGAGCCTCCACCACAGCCCGGGGGAGAGAGTTCCACTGCCGAACAGCCCTCACAGTGAGGAAGTTCTTCCTGATGTTCAGGTGGAATCTCCTTTCCTGTAGTTTGAAGCCATTGTTCCGCGTCCTAGTCTCCAGGGCAGCAGAAAACAAGCTTGTTCCCTCCTTCCTATGACTTCCCCTCACATACTTACACATGGCTATCATGTCTCCACTCAGCCTTCCCTTCTACAGGCTAAACATGCCCAGTTCTTTAAGCCGCTCCTCATACGCCTTGTTCTCCAGACCCGTGATCATTTTAGTCTCCCTCCTCTGGACACATTCCAGCTTGACAAAATCCCCCTTCAACTGAGGTGCCCAGAATTGGACACAATATTCCAGGTGTAGTCTGACTAAGGCGGAATAGAGGGGTAGCATGACTTCCCTGGATCTTTCTTTTTACATAATGTGTTTCTTGTGCTGTTCAAGGAGGAAAAATTCATAGCTCAGAAGCAAGGTGCCCAACTTGCTGACAGAATATTGTAAAACAGAGCTTTATGTGAGACCAGATAGACTGAGAGCATCAGTCACTGAATACAGACTATTCTAAACTAGCAAGAGTAATAGTGTGGCTGGTGCATCTACAGTGTAGAATTAATGCAGTTTGACACCACTTTAATTGCCAGGGCTCAGTGCTATGGGATCCTGGATTTATACTTTCACAAGGTCTTTAGTTTCCTCTGCCGAAGAGCTCTAGTGCCTCATCCATCATAGAATCATAGAATAGTAGAGTTGGAAGAGACCTCATGGGCCATCCAGTCCAACCCCCTGCCAAGAAGCAGGAAATCGCATTCAAAGCACCCCCAACAGATGGCCATCCAGCCTCTGCTTAAAAGCCTCCAAGGAAGGAGCCTCTACCACGGCCCGGGGGAGAGAGTTCCACTGTCGAACAGCCCTCACAGTGAGGAAGTTCTTCCTGATGTTCAGGTGGAATCTCCTTTCCTGTAGTTTGAAGCCATTGTTCCGTGTCCTAGTCTGCAGGGCAGCAGAAAACAAGCTTGCTCCCTCCTCCCTATGACTTCCCTTCACGTATTTGTACATGGCTATCATGTCTCCTCTCAGCCTTCTCTTCTGCAGGCTAAACATGCCAAGCTCTTTAAGCCGCTCCTCATAGGGCTTGTTCTCCAGACCCTTAATCATTTTAGTCGCCCTCCTCTGGACGCTTTCCAGCTTGTCAACATCTCCCTTCAACTGTGGTGCCCAGAATTGGACGCAGTATTCCAGGTGTGGTCTGACCAAGGCAGAATAGAGGGGGAGCATGACTTCCCTGGATCTAGACACTATACCCCTATTGATGCAGGCCAGAATCCCGTTGGCTTTTTTAGCTGCTGCATCACATTGTTGGCTCATGTTTAACTTGTTGTCCACAAGGACTCCAAGGTCTTTTTTGCACACACTGCTGTCAAGCCAGGCGTCCCCCATTCTGTATCTTTGATTTCCTTTTTTCTGCCGAAATGAAGTATCTTGCATTTGTCCCTGTTGAACTTCATTTTGTTAGTTTCGGCCCATCTCTCTAGTCTGTCAAGATCGTTTTGAATTCTGCTCCTGTCAATAGCCCATTTACATTTATTGTATAATCCAGTTTCTGAAACCCGATTATCTGCTTTGAAGTGGATTATATGGCAGTGTAGACTCATATAATTCAGTTCAAATCTGATCATCTAGATTCAGAAACTGGTTTATATGGCAATGTAGACCCAGCCTACAATGCCCATGATTTTATAGGATTGAGCCTTGGCAGTTAAAGTGGAGGCAAACAACATTGATGTAACTTTAGAGTAAAACAGATTCCTAAGTAGAATGTTTTCTTTTTTTGTAAAGCAGCATTTAATTTCAAATTTATCTACAAAAAAAATCATTATGCCTTTTTCTATTGTATATTTTTTTACAAGGGAATTGTCTTTAAAATGTTTTTCCATCAGGTGTAGCATTAAAAAAGTCACTGAAAAGCAAGCCTTAGAAGTGTTTATAATGACATGTTAACTGTATAGGGAAAACCATCTAAATGCAAATTAACTTATAACCACATTGTATTAGCATTAAAATGTGAACAAAAACACCTCAAGAAGAATATTGGGGATTTTAGAACGCTGCTTTGAAAGATACATGAAGATGCGATAAAATTCAAAATGGGTTGCATTGTATTGTATAGCGTTTCTACAGCTAATCCTCTACAGAGTCAAGGCACACTGAAACACATGCCTAATTGCAAAGGATTAAGTGGTTAAAATTACATTTTACAAATTATTTCAAAATCATCTTGTCTTCTCCCATTTTTAACTCATGTCCTATTGCTAAATAAGAATCACTCTATTATGAGAGTGTGAATTAGCTTACAGGCAAGTATCTGTAGATGAAAAATCTTAGCAGTTATGTTACAATAAAAAAGTTAAATAAGAGAACCGATGTGGAATAGTGGTTTCTGGGAGACCAGGGTTTGAATGGAAACCCATTGGATGACTATGGGCAAGTCACACTCTCTCAGACTCAGAGAAAAGGCAAAACCATTTGGAACACATTCTACCAAGAAAATCCAATCATAAGTTCACTTTAGGGATGCCATGTCAGAAATGACTTCGTAGCACATAACAATAAAGGTAAATGTTTGCATCATGATGGTTATGCAGCAAGAAGTCCGATTTTGTTTAGAGATAGGGCTTTCAAAATTGTGTTCTCTCAGTCCTGAACTGCACATAACACTTTTTAGGTTTGGTTCAAGGGCTAGGAAGTTGTTGGATCATACATTTCACAGATTTAGGCATATTGCAGTTGACAAAGTCTCTGACAAAGAAGCTTCTTTTTATAAAATCTTTTTATGCCCACCCAGATCCACCTTTTCCTCCTGGTCCTTGAGGAATAGTATTTTTTCCCATCTTTTAGCTCTCATTGTGCCTTTAAAAACAGAATACAGCAGGGTAAATCAGGTGATCCATAGGCATAGTCCAGGGCCATTCCATCAGTCAATTACACATATTTCGTATCTAATTATTGCACCACATTTCCAAAGGCTTGATCAAAGAGCCACGTCTTCACTTTTTGCAGAAGGTTAGGAGGGAGCGGGCTGATCTAATCTCACTGGGGAGGGAGTTCTCAGCAGAATATGGAACTGGAGGGGGAAATAAATGGGAAATAATAAGGTAAAGAGCAGATAAGGTAACAGTGTTTTGAATATTGGATTATGACTCTCAACTCCCCACTCCCCATAAAAACCCATTAGGTGCCCTTGGGCAAGTCGCACTCTCTACGCCTCAAAGAAAGGCAAAAGCAAACTCCTGAACAAATAATGCTTAGAATATCCTATGATTGTTTTTTTTTTTGGGGGGGGGGAGGAGGTTATCATAAACCAGAAGCCACAAGAAGATATGTAACAACAGGTGTCTATAAAAATTTAACTACTTCAACAACTTTTTATTCACAACTAACAATATGCACACCGGATATGAAACAACTAGGTCAGGTAAGCCTTGCATAAGTAAATATAAAGATTTTGGAAACTTCTAGAGATAAACTGAAATGCACCCATGGATGAATTTTTCTTTCTCTAATTTTTACTTTTCTTTTGAAGATGAACACTTGACAAATCTATGCTGTTAAAAATTACATTGGGGTAACTGGTGAAGCAGGCTCATCTACTCTTCCTTTTCTCTCAGTTTTGCTGTTAATGGATTCTAGGGGAACCTGCTATTTGCCTTGCCTGCTGTAGGCAAGCACATATGCCTACAGTAGGTTTGATTAGGTTAGAGTAGAGCCCTCTTCATTCCCATCTTAGGTTTTGTTTATCACATTGCTTTCTGCAAACATGCTGATGCAACTCAACACAGAACATGTCTTTTTCTCCATCCCTTTTCCACTGCCCTCCCAGATAAACAGAAAATCATGACAAAAATGGGGGCTATGTGGGCATAAAAAGATCTTGTAAAAAATGAGATTCTTTGTCGGAGACTTTGATAGCAGAGGAATAACTGATTTTGATCAAGGCAGGTTGAAATGTATCCCAATACGAAAGAGAAACAAAGTATCAGAATATATTTCAAATATATCTAAAATGAGATTTATCTTGTTCTCCCGTCATAATGTTTGAACAAAATCAATTTGTGTAGATTTTGTCTTTCTTTTGCATTGTAAACTTTTGATTTCTTTTGCATTCAGCATGAACAGAAGGCACAAATGTGCTGCACTCTTACAGTTTTCTACTGTTTTGGTTGTTTTCATGACAAGCATTTGCTTCTCTGACATTTTCTTTTTAATGACATCTCTCAACCCTATCCTCACCAGTTTTATCAATGGATGGAATAATTTCGAAATAGGTAAGCTGGCCATCCCAATGACAATACGGCAGTTTCATGTGTACCTCTTATATAAACAATTTTGCATGTAAAATGCCATTGTGGTACAGTGATTTGAATGTTATACTTGGACACTGGGAGACTAGGGTTTAATTTTCTCCACTCAGTCATAGGAACCCAGTGGCTAATTTGGGAAAGTCACACTCTCAGCCTCAGGAAAAGGCAGGAGCAAGCTCACTCAATGAATTCTTCTAAGAAAACCTTTTCGGACATACAAGTCAGAGAAGACTTGAACACATACAGTATCAACAATTAAATAGACAATTGTGCATGTGCATATAAAATATCAATGTTATGCAATAGAAATGGTTACTTTGTTGCCTTATTTATAGATCACTGTGGTTTTACGCAATTTTTACGCAATTCCTGATTAAGAATTTGCCATAATGTGCCAAACACAGGTACGTAACCGGACAGTAGAAATCTGCTTACTTTATAGGATTACTGGGATAATCTAGCTGTAAGCAGCTTGAGTCGTATTTTAAAATACTAGATAGGTAGCCTCACTTTTAGTTTGCAATATAGGAAGATTTTTAAGGCAGAATCATATTATTCTTTGCTCTAATAGACAGTCAGTGGGAATCGTGGCTCCCAGACCACTTCTGAATCCCCAAAACACCCCCCAAAGAGTCTTTCCCACAATTTTAGCCAACATCCATTCCTTTTTTAAGCAACACCACTTATGCTGAAGGACATAATAATCTCTATTGTTTCAGGGGATTCCTACTGTGAAGAGAAACAGATCCCTCTTTAAAGCACCAAAAGATGATCAGGATTGATAACTTCTGGCCTCTCAATATGGCAGTAGATCCAAAAAAAATGCCCTCCAAGTACTCTACAATCTGTTGAAAGTGCTTTAATAGTGTGTTCCTGCATGGCAGGGTGTTGAACTGGATTGCCATTGTGTTCCCATCTAACTCTTATGTTCCCATTCTGAATCTTTCTGACTGAGCAGCTCTTGGGGTCTTTTATCTTGATTTATCTTGGTTTGCATAATTTGCTTTTAACTACAATTTATTGTTATGCTTCATTGGTTATTTTATTTTAATTGAGATGTTTTCTATGAATTTTTGTAAGCTGTTATTTGCCGGAGCCCCCAGATGGCGTAGTGGACTAAGTGGCTGGAAGGTTGGGTTGCTGACCTGAAAGTTGCCAGGTTCGAATCCCACCTGGGGAGAGTGTGGATGAGCTCCCTCTATCAGCTCCAGCTCCATGCGGGGACATGAGAGAAGCCTCCCACAAGGATGGTAAAACATCAAAACATCCGGGCGTCCCCTGGGCAACGTCATTGCAGACGGCCAATTCTCTCACTCCAGAAGCAACTTCGGTTGCTCCTGACACGAAAAAAAAAGCTGTTATTTTATGTTACTTGGTGCTGCTCATTTTTTGGGCAAATTCATGTTGTATTTTATATGTTCTATGTCTCACTTTTGTTGACTTATAAGCCACCCTGTGTCCCTTTAGGGGGATGGTGATGGGATATAAATAAAGATATTATCATCATCATCATCATCATCATCATCATCATCATCATCATCATCTTTCATATCACTTCCAGTGGTGATGAATACATTAAACTTGGTTCTAGTAAACCTTGGCCCTTTGGTGTACACAAACTAAGTTCTAATGATCTGAGCTCTGTCCTCTTCCTCCCAAAATCTAGCGCTTGAACTCCTTCTTGTTAGCTTATAAACCTGAATTAAAGAGAGACTGCGTTTATTCAATATAACCATTGTTATGGTGCACCCCTCTGTGCCATTTGACTTTGTTAAGCATTAGGACAATCAATATTTGCCCTTATTCACAGTACAGATTACTAAAACATCAGGTTATGTTATCTTTTAAAACATTAGGTTACCTACTATCCAATGCCAATTGCTCAGGATCTTCATTTAGATAGGTTTGGTGTATTCTAATTACATCTCAGGAAATGGAATAAATGATCAGCTGTGAAATTGACAGGGCTTGGGAATAATTAAATTTTGCCATAACAATGATACTCATATAAAAGGCACATTAATGTTGTAACTCAATGATGAATAACCCCTTCTTTCCGTGTAAATCTAAATTTCAGATTGTATAGTTATAGGGTGGATGGACTTGTTACATGCTGGAGCAAGAAGTACAGGTGGTACAAAATGCCACTTTGTTGTTCACCCTGAAGTCCCAAAAGCTTATGCTAGAAACATCTTTTTTTTTCAGTTTCAAATGTGCTATTGGGTTCTTTCATAACTGGAGGACACCATTTGAGAGCTAATTGTTGCTTATGGTTGTGTGCTTTCTTGTCATTATAAACTTATGGGGACCCTATCAGGATGTTTTTGTGGCAATATTTATACAAAGTAAGTTTGCCATTGCTTTGCCCTGAGGCTCAGAGAGTGTGACTTGCCTAAGATCATTCTGTGGGTTTCTGTTGACAATAATAATAATAATAATAATAATAATAATAATAATAATAATAATAATAATAATTTTATTCTTATATCCCGCCCCATCTCCCCGGAGGGACTCGGGGCGGCTTACATGGGGCCATGCCCAGACACGACAGCACAAATCAGATAAAACATTAAACCGAGCAGTAAAACTTCAACATGATTAAAAACAGTCATAAAAGTCAAAATACACAATAATATTAAAATCCCGATTTGGGTCAAAAGATCCAGGCCAAGGTGCAAAGCAATATCAAGTTATCAGGGAGGGATAATTATACAGCAGGTGTAATACTTAAAGTGCTGAATGAATCCTAAAAACAATCCAGAGGGTCTACTGCTTAATAGGTAAATAACATGATCCCACAAGGATCAGTCAACGAAGGCCTTCTGGAATAGCCAAGTTTTCAGGCTCTTCCTGAAAGAAAGTAGGGTAGGGGCCTGCCTAATCTCCCTGGGGAGCGAGTTCCACAGCCGGGGGGCCACGGCGGAGAAGGTCCTCTCCCTCGTCCCCACCAACCGCAACTGCGAAGTTGGTGGAAGCGAGAGGAAGGCCTTCCCCGACGAGCGAAGAGGTCGTGCGGGTTCATAGGGGGAAATGCGGTCTCGAAGGTAGGTGGGTCCCAAACCGTTTAGGGCTTTGTAGGTGATAACCTGCACCTTGAATTGGGCTCGGAAAATAAATGGCAGCCAGTGGAGCTCTTTAAACAGCGGCGTTGAGCGCGCCCTGTAATCTGCCCCAGTTAGAAACCTGGCTGCCGATCGTTGTACTAGTTGTACTTTCCGAGCCGTCTTCAAAGGCAGCCCCACGTAGAGTGCATTGCAGTAATCCAGTCTAGAGGTAACTAAGGCATGGACCACCATGGTCAGATCTGACTTCTCGAGGTATGGTCGCAGCTGGCGCACAAGTTTTAGTTGTGCAAAGGCCCTCCCAGCCACGGCCGACACCTGGGCCTCAAGTGTCAGCGCAGAGTCCAGGAGGACCCCCAAGCTGCGGACCTGCGCCTTCAGGGGGAGTGCGACCCCGTCAAGCACAGGTTGCCACCCAATACCCCGATCAGACGTACGACTGACCTGGAGGACCTCTGTCTTGTCAGGATTGAGCTTCAGCTTGTTCGTCCTCATCCAGGCCAATACAGCGGCCAGACACTGGTCCAGTATCCGAGGGGCTTCCTTGGAATTAGGTGGAAAGGAGTAGTAGAGTTGGGTGTCATCCGCGTAGAGATGGCACCGCACTCCAAAACTCCGGATGACCTCACCCAGCGGTTTCATGTAGATATTAAAAAGCATGGGGGACAAAATGGAACCTTGCGGGACCCCACAGGTCAATGGCCAGGGGTCCGAGCAGGTGTCCCCCAGCTTCACCAACTGGGAACGGCCCTCTAGGAAGGACTGGAGCCACTGCAATGCAGTGCCCCCAAGGCCCATCCCAGAGAGCCGTCCCAGAAGGATACCATGGTCGATGGTATCGAAAGCTGCTGAGATGTCCAAGAGAACCAGCAGGGTCACACTCCCCCTGTCCAGCTCTCTGCGGAGGTCATCCACCAAGGCAACCAAAGCCGTCTCGGTACTATAGCCAGGTCTGAAACCAGACTGCGATTGGTCCAGAAAATCCGTAATCCATCTTAATTGGTCCACCACCCCTGCGGAGGTTGGAAGAGACGGTTAGTCTTAAACTGATCAGATAGTGGTCGGACCATGACAATGGAAGAATAATTTGCTCTTCCACTCCAACCAAACCGTCGCCCGCAACAAAAACCAGGTCGAGTGTATGTCCAGCTTGATGAGTGGGACCCGATATTATTTGGGACAGACCCATGGTCGTCATGGCGGCCATGAATTCCTGAGCTGCACCTGTCAAGGTGGTCTCAGCATGAATGTTGAAGTCGCCCAGCACCAACAGGCGCTGGGAACCCAACACCATGCTAGAAACCACCTCTGCTAGCTCAGGCAGGGAGGCTGCTGTGTCGCGGGGTGGACGGTACACCAGCAGAATCCCCAAACTGTCCCGGGTACCCACCTTCAAGTGGAGACACTCAAACCCGACCGATTGCAAAGCGACGCATCTGACCAGGGCGATGGACTGCCTAAAGACCACCGCAACCCCACCTCCCCACCCTCCTGGCCTGGCCTGCTGATGCACCCCGAAACCCGGAGGACAAAGCTGGGTAAGACTAACCCCACTCTAAATGGGTTCCTGAGTCAACTCAAACACAAATGACCTCCTATATATACAATTGAAAATGAATCAGTTCAGTAAACAATATATCTGGCAAATTAGTATACTGTTTAAATTCACAGTAATATCAAACACCATCAAATGGATTGTCCAATATACATTGAAATGCAGTCGGCGTTAAATTCACAGTAATAACAAGCAGCCTCAAATGGATTGTCCAATATACATTGAAATGCAATCAGCGTTGTGTATTCTAATGACGAGAAGAGTAAGTCCGCCACGACCGGTTTCGGCCCTGCATCAGGCCTTCCTCTGGTGGTCTGAAAATAGTTACGTACACTAACATAAGTAACAAAATATATCCATAAAACATCATCCATTGCCTAATACTAACATGGTTCCAAACTTAACACTTGTTCTCTTTAGAGATACATGTCATTTACATTATGAAATGTATATCAAAGACACCAATAGTTACATACACAAAATATAAGTAACTACCTATCCATTGAATAACAACTATAAACAACATTGCAATATACTTACATAGTTCCAAATTTAACACTTGTTCTCCTTAGAGATACCTGTTTTTTACAGTGGAATCTAGGTCAAAGGAACAAGGAGTGGCCATAAGCATTAAAGAGTTACATACATCCAAAAAATTGTTTTTAAACAAATTGTATATTTCTAAAACAGTATATACTCACGGGATACTCTGCTGTGTGTTAGGTTCTAATTGCGAGTATGAAAAGCATCAAGGGGTTGCCTCAATTTAAAGGGGAAGATGTTAAAGAAACAGAAAGGTTTATATGAAGATATAGAAGAAATACCACCAGATGGTGCTATGAGTACCCTTATTGTATTGGGTGTATTCAATTAGGGATTTATAGTATGCTAAGGTTCTATATATAACAACTGTATGAATTTTGTTCATTTAAGCCCTGTGGATGTTCTGTCCGTAATCTGAAAATCCAATATGTTTCCCTTTGCAAAAGTTTATTATTGAAGTCCATATGTTTGGATTGTGATACTACTTCCAGTATGTGGTATTTGAATGATTCAGGACTATGCTGTAGATCATAGAAATGTTTGTACAGTATGGATTCTCTGACATGATTTCGTATTTTGCTCCTGTGCTCTATAATTCTGCTCTTAACTTCTCGACGAGTCTGCCCCACATATGATAAATTACAATCACAAATTATCATGTAAATAACCCCTTTGGTTGTACAGGTGGCAAAATGGGGAAATTTAAATTCGAATGATAGATGTTGGTGTGTCAAGATTTTGGTCTCTATCAATTGGCTGCATACTGAACAATGATGGCAGCGATAGTTGCCCACCAGATTAGATTTTACAGTCCGGGGCCTATTGGTTATGTTTGAATGTACCAATATATCCCCAATATTCCTTGTTCTTTTATATGCTACCAAAGGGGGTCTATCACATCCAGGGATGTCTCTTATTAAGTTCCAGTATTTTTTAACAGTTTTGATGGCTAGATTGGACAAACTTGTAAGTGTGAGTGGCCATATCAATCTGTCTACTCCTGGTCTAGTTTTGTCCTCTAGGAGTTTAGATCTAGGAATACTGGCAACCTTCGAGTAGGCTGATTGTATTATGGACTCTGGGTAACCTCGATTTCTGAACCTGCTTTTTGTCTCTTCCATTTCCTGATTGAAGTCCTGTAGGGTAGAGGAGTTGCGTTTAATCCTGAGCATCTGTGTAAAGGGTAAATTATTTTTTAATGCCCAATGATGGTAACTGTTGTAATGTAACAAAGAGTTTCTATCAGTGGTTTTACGGTGGTTACTCACTTTCAATCGATCATTTTTCTTTGTAACCACGACATCTAGAAAAATCAAGGATGTAGAACTGATGTTTCCTGTAAATTTAATTTTGAGGTGAATTGTATTGATCCAGGATAATAACGTTACTGCCTCCTGATGTGAATTAACAATGATAAAGATATCATCAATAAATCTACAATATTTGATAATGCCGTCTGCTACAGGGTTCTTTGTGTGATTCAAGATAGTTTCATTCTCCAAATTATCCATGAATAAATTGGCTATCGCTGGCTATCGCTGGCTACACCTTGTATTTGGAAATAGTATTTTTCATCAAATTTAAAGTAATTTTTTTCAAGAATAATATCAAGAAGATCCAACAAAAAAAAGGTGGGAGGGTGGTGATTAGGCCTCCTGTTCAAGGTTGATTCACATATATATCGTGCCTCCTCTAACGGAATATTGGTATACAGTGATATTACATCTACAGACATCAGGACTGCATCTGTTGGGATCACCAAGGATTCAATAATGTTAATAAAATGTTTTGTATCTCTAACATAGGAAGAAGTCTGTTTCACAAAAGGTTGTAAATAGTGGTCCACAAATTTAGCTAGTGGTTCTAAGACTGAGCCCGATCCGGATACAATAGGACGGCCAGGTACCGGTCTGATGTTTTTATGTATTTTGGATAGAGTATATAGTACAGGGATTCTGGGCCATGGTGTATGTAGAAATTTATATACATCCTCTGATATATATCCAAGTGCCAGCCCTTCCAATGTCACCGTTCTTATAATTGACTGGATATGGTGTGTAGGGTCCCGTTCTATATTGAGATAATGTTCTCTTACAGATAATTGTCTATGGATCTCATCCATATAATCAGTGCGATTCATTAATACTATGGCTCCACCTTTATCAGCTGGCTTCCAAACCAGATCTTGTTATTACTGTGAATTTAACGCCGACTGCATTTCAATGTATATTGGACAATCCATTTGATGGTGTTTCATATTACTGTGAATTTAAACAGTATACTAATTTGCCAGATATATTGTTTACTGAACTGATTCATTTTCAATTGTATATATAGGAGGTCATTTGTGTTTGAGTTGACTCAGGAACCCATTTAGAGTGTTCTTTCCAAAGCTTTGCTTTGTCATGGCTGAGTGGCAACAAGGATTAAGTTTTGATGATAAATTTAAGGAATCCTTAATCAAAGACAGATCATTATTTGAATCTGGGGAATCTACTTCTGGTAACCCCAACACGGCAACAGGCATAAGGGAGTATGAAAAACTGAAACGCAGAGAGATTAGATTAGATTTACATGCTTCAACATTGGCAGAATATATCAGAGCTAACAGAATTCCTAGGGGATTACGGATTTTTAAACCCCCAGGAATGTTTCATGATGATGAATCCTTTAATCAAAAATGGGTGGCAATTCTCAATAAGTGCTCGCAGGATTTGATGCTCTTACTTATTGCACGCTCCAATGATGAAATTGCCAATGTAAGAACCCAAACTCAGGTTATATTGGAGAGACTCAACTCTGAGGATCAGTTTAAAACTGATTTGGACACCCTCACATGTAAACTTAAAGAATTTTCCCAACAACTTAGATCTTTCAAACTTAAAAAGTTTGAGCGGGATGAAAATGATTACAACAATAACAGAGTTTACCAGTGGCTATACTCTAAACGCCAATATTCTAAAAAACAAGTAAGGTTTAGTGAATATACTTCTGAAGAAGACACAGAATCTATGTCAGACAGTTCAGGACGTAGCATGGCCTCTACTAGGAGTGATAACATTCGGGTACCCAGACGTACGGGGCGTACTAGGAATAGACCCAATTGTTTTTTTTTAAGAGGCTCCAAATGCCAAACGGAAGACCTAGTCGTGAATTTATCTAGAAGAGTTCTAACCCCTCAAGAGAGGGAGGTTGTCAACAAAGGTCTATCATTTGTCCCTAAACCTAAGTATAATCCATTTAGGATGCGAATAGAATTAGCTAGGTTATTTCGCACCATTAGATTAAGACATCATTTTGGAACCAAAATAAACCCTATTACCTCCACTTTCAAACCACGGAGTAATTTTTTTCCTACGACTGACCATATTGGCCTCAGAGTTTTTGAGAAGACAGTATCTGAAGAATTATGTTGTACAATTATAAAGCACAAAAGATCATACAGTATAAATTTTTCCAGTAAGGAATGGCACATCCTTCACAATTTAGCTAATGACAAAGATCTGGTTTGGAAGCCAGCTGATGTCGTGGTTACAAAGGAAAATGATCGATTGAAAGTGAGTAACCACCGTAAAACCACTGATAGAAACTCTTTGTTACATTACAACAGTTACCATCATTGGACATTAAAAAATAATTTACCCTTTACACAGATGCTCAGGATCAAACGCAACTCCTCTACTCTACAGGACTTCAATCAGGAAATGGAAGAGACAAAAAGCAGGTTCAGAAATCGAGGTTACCCAGAGTCCATAATACAATCAGCCTACTCGAAGGTTGCCAGTATTCCTAGATCTAAACTCCTAGAGGACAAAATTAGACCAGGAGTAGACAGATTGATATGGCCACTCACACTTACAAGTTTGTCCAATCTAGCCATCAAAACTGTTAAAAAATACTGGAACTTAATAAGAGACATCCCTGGATGTGATCGACCCCCTTTGGTAGCATATAAAAGAACAAGGAATATTGGGGATATATTGGTACATTCAAACATAACCAATAGGCCCCGGACTGTAAAATCTAATCTGGTGGGCAACTATCGCTGCCATCATTGTTCAGTATGCAGCCAATTGATAGAGACCAAAATCTTGACACACCAACATCTATCATTCGAATTTAAATTTCCCCATTTTGCCACCTGTACAACCAAAGGGGTTATTTACATGATAATTTGTGATTGTAATTTATCATATGTGGGGCAGACTCGTCGAGAAGTTAAGAGCAGAATTATAGAGCACAGGAGCAAAATACGAAATCATGTCAGAGAATCCATACTGTACAAACATTTCTATGATCTACAGCATAGTCCTGAATCATTCAAATACCACATACTGGAAGTAGTATCACAATCCAAACATATGGACTTCAATAATAAACTTTTGCAAAGGGAAACATATTGGATTTTCAGATTACGGACAGAACATCCACAGGGCTTAAATGAACAAAATTCATACAGTTGTTATATATAGAACCTTAGCATACTATAAATCCCTAATTGAATACACCCAATACAATAAGGGTACTCATAGCACCATCTGGTGGTATTTCTTCTATATCTTCATATAAACCTTTCTGTTTCTTTAACATCTTCCCCTTTAAATTGAGGCAACCCCTTGATGCTTTTCATACTCGCAATTAGAACCTAACACACAGCAGAGTATCCCGTGAGTATATACTGTTTTAGAAATATACAATTTGTTTAAAAACAATTTTTTGGATGTATGTAACTCTTTAATGCTTATGGCCACTCCTTGTTCCTTTGACCTAGATTCCACTGTAAAAAACAGGTATCTCTAAGGAGAACAAGTGTTAAATTTGGAACTATGTAAGTATATTGCAATGTTGTTTATAGTTGTTATTCAATGGATAGGTAGTTACTTATATTTTGTGTATGTAACTATTGGTGTCTTTGATATACATTTCATAATGTAAAGGACATGTATCTCTAAAGAGAACAAGTGTTAAGTTTGGAACCATGTTAGTATTAGGCAATGGATGATGTTTTATGGATATATTTTGTTACTTATGTTAGTGTACGTAACTATTTTCAGACCACCAGAGGAAGGCCTGATGCAGGGCCGAAACCGGTCGTGGCGGACTTACTCTTCTCCTCATTGGAATACACAACGCTGATTGCATTTCAATGTATATTGGGACAATCCATTTGAGGCTGCTTGTTATTACTGTGAATTTAACGCCGACTGCATTTCAATGTATATTGGACAATCCATTTGATGGTGTTTGATATTACTGTGAATTTAAACAGTATACTAATTTGCCAGATATATTGTTTACTGAACTGATTCATTTTCAATTGTATATATAGGAGGTCATTTGTGTAAGACTAACCCCACCCAGATCATCCAACCAGGTTTCGGTGCTGCAGGCCAGATCTGCATGTTCACCCATGATTAGATCCTGGATAATAGATGATTTACCTTTGACGGATCTGGCATTAAACAGCAGGACCTTCAGCCGGGAGGGGCTACCATGGAGGCTACCACACCTATCCTTCTCCAGGGTCGCAAAAACCCTGTTGCGCTTCTCTCTGGAAATTCGTTGACGGCAATTCCTCCTCCTCCCCCACACGACCTCGATGGAGCCACCCCTCGCCTGTTCCCCACCCCCCAAGGAGTCTGGCTCAATTGGAGCATCCTTAAGAGAATCTAGTCAGCTCCCTGGATCCAAAAGGTTACTAAACACACCATCTAACTTTACTTCAAAAGAAGGGGATAAATTGGGCCTACTGGAAAAACGTAGTGAGGTTGAAGAGGGTGAAAGTTGCCAGTCTGGTACGGAAAATGATTGGGCCAGAGTCTCTAATTGAGACTTTTCTAAAGGGGGGAGCCTATGCTGAGGACTACACATCCTATTGTCTCTGGGCCTAACAGATGGTTGAGTGTGTAAAGATAGGTTGGCCACCAAAGGGCGAATCACGGGGTCCACAAATACTCTTCTAATGGTAATGCCCCATGAGAGCAGCCGGAACCTAAGGGCCCATAATTCCTCTGTTATAGACTTATCCTCAAAAGTGAAGATAAGGCGTAAAGAGCGATCATATGATTGATAGCCCTTATGGAGCCAAGTGATCATCTTTATCTTGACTGTCGTCAGGCTCCTTGAAAGAATTTGACCCAAGGACCTCTGGATCACTCTTTCCGAGGTCCATCTACCCCTGTTCAATATAGAGTCTTCAATTTGAAAAGCCAGCTGTTTCGTCTGTACAAGATGTTCATAGTAATCCTCTACGTATGGAGGAGAGAAATCCCTCTCCAACGGAGAATTAGTTATCGGCTTCACCGCTGCCAAATCTAGATCTATACCTTCCCTCCTTTGAACAGTTTGAACAACAAACAAATAATCCCCTCCCTCAACCTCGTCATTTTCTAATCTTAGCTCCTTACTACCCTTTTGGAGCCCAAGTTCTACCTCTCCCACCAAATCTGAAGGACAACTGGCCTCCTTTAGATCATAACCAGTATTATTATTATCCTCCCCAGGAACATCCTGTAGTCTAGTGGTGTTTACCAGTAACAAAATTCCTTTGAGGAGATGATCTAATTTCTCATTCACTGTTACAAGCTGAGAGAGGACGAGGCTCTTGTCCACTCTTGTCCACTTGTTGACAAGTGGACACTTGAACCCTGATCTCCAGTCCAACACTCAAGCCACTAAGGTCAGTCTTTCACATTCATTCAGTCTTTCACATTCACATTCTGCATCCATGGATTCCACCAACCATGATTTTAAAAAATTAAATCCATAAATCTTGATTTTGCCATTAAAACAAATAAAGGATACCATTTTACTACATCGTTGTATTTATTGAGACATCAGTATCCATGGATTTTTGTATCCACAAAGGTCCTGGAACCATATCCCAGTGGATACCACACACCCATTGTACTCTGGCTCCTTGCAACTAATTACTTTTAATAACTTTTCATGCTTTAGAAACAGATGTCTCTATCAATCTTCAATGGGTGAAACACTTCCAATGCATTTAGGACTCCGTGTCTCAGTTGGGCCACCTGTCCTTTTGAAGATCAAAAATACACTGCCCAATTAGATGGGTGTGGGAAGAGATGAAGAAAGTGATTCATAGCAACTGTGGGGAAAGGGTTGAAGCGTACATCAGAAATGGAGAATGGTCACTAAAATTGCTTCCATCTGTTCATGTTGGCTCCAGTTGTAAATCTGGTGTTTCAACATAATAATGCTATAACAATGGGGTTGGTGGTGTTTTTGTTTCTTGCTGAAACAATTGCACACAATTGGATGCTGGGATGCTTGCTGTTCCATGCCACTCAGTGTCTCAGCAAAAGCCTATTAATTTTAATGGAATTTTCATAAACTCTAACTGAGGGAAACAGAGGTTGGATGGGGAGAACATCCTGTATTTTTTTTTTTAAAAAAAGGATTACATAATCAACTTGCTTACATCAGAGTGTGCAGAAGATGGTTCTCTGGATTATTTGAAGCAAATTATAAAATTTTCGAACTTCCCAAAGCAACAGTATTACCTTTCCCACCCCAAACCATACCATTAACCAGGTGCAATGCTTGCCTTGTGTGATAAAGTCCTAGGAAACTGCCTATTTCAGCTGTGAGAAGAAGAAAAATGAGGCTGTTTTTCTGCTGGGAGCTTCCTATTCCCTGCTGTTTCATCTGAAGTGAGTGTTTCTTAATGTCTTGAGGTACTCCTCTGTTTATTTATTTATTTATTTATTATTACATGCATTTATACCCCGCCCTTCTCCCCGAGGGGACTCAGAGCGGCTTACAGTCTGCCACGAGGGCCAGCAACAAGTATACTATAAAACAAAACAATTAAAACATGATAAAAAGTATACAAAAATTAAAACGCTGCAAGGCAGAGATATTGCACCATCCTCAGTCATTCAATACTGCTACAATTACAGATTTGCGACCCGATTACATCAGCCAATGAGCTTATTCGCTGAATGCCTGGGCAGATATGCTGGTCTGTTCTGATCAGCAGCATATATACACACTCAATCTTGACAACTGCTTTGGAGAGACATTTTGTATATACTTCCTAGTGCACCATCCAAATGAAGACATGAACACATTTAACCCTGAGTTACATCTATGTTTCACCTCTGTGTGTGTATATGTGTGCCTTCATATCGCTTGTAAACTTACAGTGACCGGATTAATTTCATAAGCTTTTTGAAAGGCTAGGGATACTCAAAAGGTGATTTTGTCAGGTCCTTCTCTTTGAAATGTAGCCTAGCAGCACCTGCAATCCATGGGTGGTCTCCCATCCAAGAGTTAACCAGGGGCTGATTCTGCTCAGGATCTGATTCATTCAGATACATGGCTTTTGCATCCTCTCGCACTTTAAACAGATCTTATTTGGGACAAGCTTTCACAGTTTGCTTTCTGTGAAAGTCCTTAGACCAAATAAAACTTTAAGATGCTGCACAATTCTTTATTATTTGTGCTGCAAAAGACTATCACTGCTACATTCCTTCCCCACCAGAAATTACTGCTCACACATGCAAATGTGAAGGGCATTGTTAAGCCTTGGCCCGTGGTTGTACATTATAATCATTGATACCCCCCCACACACACACACACACCCTTTTGGGTATCTCAGCACATTGAACATGATCTGGTTTTGTCTAAATTTGTGGCAAATTACATTCTCCCACTTTCACATTCTGCTGCTCACTTGCAAGATGATGACCGCTCATGCAGGAAAGTACTTCTGAGCCAATGAAATGCCCATCCCTGGAGGACTTCTTTCTTTCAAGACACCACTTCATTAGCAAACACACATTCTGTTTTAGTGTCATCATCCATCCAGGGATTCTGAGCTAATGCCACTGACAGAATCAACACTGATGAAGAGATGTAGTGTGCAACCAGGCAGGTAAACTACACAGTAGTCTCCACCCTCATAGAAAATACAAACCTTATATATAGTTTGTTTTTTTTCCTTTAAATACATATCTAGGATGTAAGTCACTACTACTTAAATTGTGAGTCCCAAATGGGGTCCTGTAAGAGAAAACGGAAGTCGCAAAAAATTGGCAACAGTATAAGGTGTCTGAATCCCACCTAGTGTTTTAGACATTTACACAAATCTGTTAACAACGATGTGCTTACATTGAACTCCACAATGCTTCAGTTGTACATAATAAAAAGAAATTCTGTTTGTTTAGGAAGCCTTGGAAATGATGATTTATTATTAGCAAACATTGATTTTTATATCTATTTTATATACCTATATACCTGGGGTCATGTAAACATTTCTCAGGTGTAAAGGGGTCATGAGTGGAAAAAAGTTTAAGTAGCCATGATTTAAGAGACTTAAGCATGGGTATCTTATACAGTGTGGATATTCTGGACAAAGGGATAATTTGTGTCCAACTGGATGGCATAAAATTTTATCATGCTACTCCAAATAATGAACTTATGAGTTGTTTATTTCAGGAATGTACCATTCAATATTTTTTTATTTTTAAATGATTTTTATTGATTTCCAAAGTGAAAAGGATAAAAAGCATAGCATAGAAAATAAAATAAATAAAAGATAAAAAAAGAGAGGCTAGGGGGAAGTGTGTAGGGCTAGAGGTATTTTCAAATGTCTTTCATTCAACATTTTTAGACTGGGGCTGGCAGCAGGTAACTGAAACCAGACAACATTTCATGGCTTAGGAGAGTTATTGTATACGGACAGCAAAACTCTTAAGGATAGATGTTTCTTCTTTGTGGTTTTTGTGAAATCACACACATGGTATTTCCAGGGAGTGTTGACACTAATATACAGGGAGCATTTGGCATTCTCGGGTGTAAGGGGAAGAAGAAAGCAGTTCAAATTTAGAAACATTGGTTTTTGGACTGGTTTTCCAGGTAGCATGGGAATCAATTTTCCTTTCTTCTCTCCATATGAAGTATTCTTAGACTCTTCTCTTGTCCAATGAGAGTATCATCAGCCCTCTTGATATTGAGAAATTGGATCCCCAAATTATGAAGTATAAAAATATATAAAATAGAAACTGCAACTCCGCTAGGACGTAATGAGCATGCACGACCTGTGCCTTATAGTAACCCTTTGTATGAATTGTCTCTGGGCCCTCTTCCTCTAATCTCCATAATCCCCTCACAATGAACTGGGAGACATGGGGGGGGGGATAATGTATTTGCATCAGAGTTTCTGGGTTTGTTTCCTGATTGCCTTAATATTATCTGAGATATTGTTGAGATGGTTCAGCTCCCATCTCTCAAGCTGCTCCCATCTCTCAAGCCAGCCTCATCTAATGTAAAGGTCATCATTCTCAAGCACCCATTTTGTTTCCACCATCAGCCCATTAAGCTAATCAAGGACTCATTACCTAATGCCACACCACATTTCTTTCGGAGCACACCTCTCTTGGAGGCGGACCATTCAACAGACTGACACTTCTAATGCTCCAAGGACAGTTTATTGAATTTTCCATCACCACCAAGAGCCAATGACATTTAATGGAGTCCTGAGCCACTCGGAGCTCAGATCCTAGTTGGACAGTTTCTGAGCCCCAGTCAGGAGCTGGCGCTGTCGAATGACATAAAATGTTCTATATTTTCAATTGTTATGTTAATACTTTGGAGCACTTTCTCTGATGACATCCTCATTGGTCATTGAGAATAAACCTCTGTTTTGGCCTTTTACCCATCTGTGTTTGATTTGGCCTTCTGGAAAACTAGATGTGCCAGGCATGGCCCTTCTCTTGTCCTCAGAGAGGAGGGTGAGAACAGTATTTTCAACAGTGTATGGTGTTTGTTTATAAGCACATATAAATATACCTATTGCTGTGTGCTATTGGCCTTGTTATAAACTGCTGAATACTCTTCAGGGGGTCTCTCTGATCTACTCTTCCCCTATCAACTTCACAAAAGTCCAACCCTAGGGGCCCTGAAATCACAGGGAATAGGATGCTCCTGACTAGGAAATTTTTTTCCATCTTGTCGTTTGTCTCACAGTACTTTATAACTATATTACTGCACTTTAGCTCAAATGTCTCCCCCATACCACCCCCCTCCATTAACCTGGTGGTTCATTCCATTTTACCTTGTCTTTATTTATTTTATGCTTTTAATGAGTTTTATGATCATTTTAATTGTTCTATAATGTCAATTTTATTTTCGTTTATTTATTGTAATATGTTTTAATTGTTGCACTTGTTTAGTTAGCCGCCCCGAGTCCCTGTCGGGAGATGGTGGCGGGGTAGAAAAATAAAGTTACTTACTTACTTACTTAAGTGAACAAAACATGTTCATACACATTTAATTAGTAGGTGAATGAACCCATCAGATTTGTATCAGTTTGAATCCTTCTTGGGGATAATTAAATATGTAGTGTAGATATATACCAGTACTAAGATCAATCAATCAATTAAAATATTCTCACTTTACTGCCATAAATCCTGCTATGCAAGATTTATTGAAATGTGTCCAGATGTCTGTAGTGTAAAACTAAAAAGCTAAATATGAATTTTGCCACATATTTTAGAAAAAAGGAGAAGATCCCTTACCATCATGATATTACCATATCAAAGGGTGAGACAGAATACAGAATAGCAGAACTCCTATTGGGAAGATGACTAGAGCCTGCAAAGCCATTTCATCTTAGAGAAGTAGGCGTTCTGAATAGGATATGTGAAGTTCAGTATTAGGGGAGAAGGAGGGACAGAAGTCCCTTTTATCGCTTTGCAGGTTCATTTGTTAAATTACTCAGCAATAAAATCTATCATCTTTATAGAAGAAAGAAAGGGAAGGGGGGGACATATTGATTTAATAGCAAGATAAATTATGTATGTATGTTTGTGCTGGGAAAAGGCTAGGAAATAAATCCAAGAAAGTAGCTTCCTAATATGATGCCCTGGCCTCCAGATATGTTGGAGTACAATGCTTTGGATTATAGAAGAAGAGTGAAGGGTTCCATGTAGGATCCTGCATCCCTGTTTTATAGCAATCATTGGCATGTTTTATTAGCTTTGTTCTAGTGAACCATTAGCGTTGTTCTAGTGAACACGGCCTCAAGATTGCAGATCTTCTAATTGTTCAAGAATTAATGCAGAAGATACTTTGATTGTATGCTCTTGAAGCAACTTGACATCTGTGCTAAATTTCATCACTGGAAGTTGCCATGCCCCTCTTATATGCCTCCTCCAGACAAGATGAAGTTGAGCTTCCTAAAGTATAAGATCCTACTGCAAACCCTTGATCCTCATAGAAAGATTGAAACAATTCTTACAGACCTAGAAGGGGACAG